>NC_090750.1:11180193-11197693 GCF_036898095.1 Palaemon carinicauda
CTTAGTCGTTTCGCTGTCCTTTCCAGTTTGTTTCTTAGACACTCCTATCTCTGGTCCTAGGACAAGGCAAGATACGCACTGCGTCCTTTCCCAAGATGAACACTCGTTAATATGACAGGCCATTTATCTTCTAGCCATTTCATCATCAACAAAACCGTTTGAAAAAGATTGAAGAATTCGTCGGGGGATTCCTCTGTGTACTATGGAACTATCTTCTGGCGTTTGCTACAATAAACATGGGATCGTGCAATGCAGAGATCATCTCAATCTAAGTTGCCGACGTAGCACTAGCTTTCAACAGTTCCAACTCCATTGCATGTAAGGTAATTTCTCTCGCCTCTTCTCTCTCTTTTTCTTCTCGTTCTGTCTCATTTTCTTCCATTTCCCTTGGATCTCTTGCAATCTCTATGGTTTCTCCTCTCTCAACTTCTTTCCCTCTTGCTATCTCTCTTGCCTCATCTCTCTTTTCTGCCATCATCTTCAACTTAATTAAATTTTCTTCAGCGGAAATTCGTTGACTCTCAGCCACTGCATTCCTTTCTGCTTTCATCGTTCAGTTTGTAGGTCTACTGATCCTTGCTTCGATACGATTTCTGGTTCAGCATTCTCCAAAAGTTCGAGAGTGCTTCAATATCTTTTTCCGACAACTTTCCCAAGTTTATCAAGGCTTCTATGGCTAGGCACTTGATTTGGGCTTTAATCATTCCACTTGTTGCATGGCCACCACAATTCATTAAAATAGAGAGCCACTGAGCTCTATTTACAATAGCTTGCAACAATTCCTGAACAACTGAGTTTTTCATAAACTCTTGTACAAAAATTATACCTCTCAAAAAAATATTCTAACAATACACTCAATCCTATCAACACTAAACCGGCCAAACCTTTACTCAAAACACGGGCCTGTTATCACCATTATTTAAAACAAACTCGATGAATCTCAAGGTCTGGGCACCAAAAACAAATATTATGGCTAGCGAATTACATAAATTCCCAAGCTCTCACACTCACCTGGTTTATCTTAGAAAAATCTGATGCATCCTAGAAATATACTAAGCTCTTTGAAAATAGCAAAACTCCCAGACAGTAATATATATGAACAATGAATATTCAAAGGTCTCTTAAATTACTGAAAACAGATATTAGGTGATTATTTTACATGAACTATTCTAAAACCAACCTTTTACTTCGGTTCTTAGTCAGGGAATCGAGAGAAGTACTAAGAAAGATATTGGTGATCAAAATGATACAAACTTCACATAAATTAATATATTTTATAAAAAGCTTACAATTACTCAAAAAGAATTGAAAAAAAAATTGATTAACTCCAAATATTGAATCTGAACTAAACCTTAGATCAAAACAAAAGAAAGACACTTTGAAAATTTATACAATCACTTGTTTCACTGAAAATTTATTTATAAAAAATATCTAATTTTGACTATTAATGAAAAGATGTACCACTATAATACTCTAATGAACAAACAATATTGATATATATATATATATATATACATATATATATATATATATATATATATATATATATATATATATATATGTAACTGTTGAACTTAATTCTTTTGGTTCACAGAAAGTTACAGGACAGTTAAGAAATTTTTTTAATGTACTTCACTATTTAATCTAAATCTCACAGGTCCCATTGCAAAAATGTATGTTATAAAATGTACTTGCATTACTACACTACACTATTAACTCATCGCCCAATGATATTGCCAACCTTCTAATAACTCTATACACCTTATACGTTGGGTAAAAATTCCCTTTTTCACGTTTGAGAGGATAACACTTTAAACACTCGAAAGGAGAGAGGGCTGGTGGATTTTTGCTCTTTCAAAAGGATAGGCTGGGTCTGTTCTGCTGCTTATGCCTCCCTCGGGTAGTAGGTTGGCCAGAGCACCAGCTGCCCGTTGAGATATTACCACTAGAGAGGCATTGGATCCTTTGACTGGCCAGACAGTAATGCACTGGATCCCTCTCTCTGGTTACGGCTTATTTTTTCTTTGCCTACACTTACACAGGATAGTTTCGCTTATTCTTCACATATTCTCGCCTTTCCTTATACACCTGACAACAATGAGATGCAAAACAATTCTTCACCTAAGGGGTTAATTACTGCACTGCAATTGTTCAGTGTACTTTCCTCTTGGTAACGTTAGAAGAGACTCTTTAGGTATGGTAAGCAGCTCTTCTAAGAGAAGGACACTCCAAAATCAAACCCTTGTTCTCTAGTCTTGGGTAGTGCCATAGCCTCTGTACCATGGTCTACTACTGTCTTGGGTTAGAGTTCTCTTGCTTGAGGGTACACTCGGTCACACTATTCTATCTCATTATCTTTTTTCTTCCTCTTATTTTTTTGAAGTGGTGTGTTTGGCAGGCTTAATACAAGGGCCATGGATGCCTGGTGGTTTATCAACAGGTTGTCTTTTCCTTTTCTGATTTTTTTTCGTCTCAAAACCATCCTTACTGTCCTCTCTTCAGTTGAAGTGGCTATCCTGGAAGGTATTTAGCCTTGCATGGTGTATCAGCTCCTCCATGTTGACAAGTTTTTCCCACTTTTTACTATAGTCTATGTGTTTTATCAATCACTTTATTTATAATTCTGTACATCTTGTTTTTGTTATAATTCTTGTTAATATAGTTTTTAAGTATGATGTCTCTTTTTCATTTCTGTTAATTCTTATGCTGTCTGGAGACATTGAGCGAAATCTCGGACCAGTATGTCCTAGATTTCGTTTAATGTCGTCTTCTGTATCGCAATATTCGTGATCTTCATGCAAATATTCAAGACCTTACAGTTGCATCCAGACAGTATGACATTCTTTTGTGCTCAGAAACTCTGGTTTCTAATATCAGGCAGTCATCTGAGCTCTGGTTTTAAGGAGCCAATAATATTGAAACGTGATTCCATCCCTAGGGCCAGGGAAATGCCTGTGTATATTAGGATTGAGTACCCTGCTTCTCATAAGTCCTGCTATCAATGTGGATGTTATGAGATTCAGGTAATTAAAGTTTGTGGCAGGCATAACAACTTTTATTTATGTTCGATCTACCGTAATCCAGACATGGATGATTCTATCTTTGATTGTCTTCTTACCATTATGGCTAAGATACAAGAAGATGATAGAAAGGCTTCTTTTGTATTTACTGGGGATTTTAATGCTCACCATAGGGAGTGGTTAAGTTCTATGTCTCCTACCGATCGCCATAGCTTAAGTGCTTTAGACTTTGCCTCTGAATCAGGCTGTGAGCATATCATAATTGAAGCTACCCACAGGTCTGGTAATTGCTTGGACCCCGTATACACTGACTCCCCTGGCGTTATAACTAGTAAGGTTGGTTCTCCAATCGGGACATGTGATCATGCCTTGATTTCATTAGTAGTGAAGACTGAGCAGCCTGTCCCTGATATATCACACTCTTGAAAATTTTTTATGAAATCCCAACCAGACTGGAATGGGATTTTGCATGATCTTTTGTGCTTGAATTAGTCACAATTATATAGTAGTTTAGATCCTGTTGTCCCTTTGAATGAGAATCTAGTCAACATAATTGATAGGCGTATCCCTTCTCATGTTCTAAGGTTCCAAGTGAAGGACAAACCGTGGTTCAATGATGATTGTAGACGTGCTTATTTGGAGAAGCAGGAGACCTATCATTTTTGGGAGAGTAACAGATCCAATTTGACCTGGAATAACTACACTCTCCTCCGAGCTCTTGCTCTGAGAGTTTATGCCTCAACTGAAAAGGAGTACAATTTAACCATAAAAGAAACCATTTCTAGTACAACCCAGGAACATAAATGGTGGTCTACCCTTAAATCTGCACTCTTTGGTGTAGATGCAATAGTTCCTCCTTTACTTAAACCAGATGGCTCAGTCTCTCATTGTCCAAAGGAAAAGGCAATACTTTTGGCTGATGTTTCTGACAGCAAACAGAGTAAGGAAAAACTTGAACTTCCTCATTCATGTTTTCCTGAGGCTAAACTAACTAGTTTAGCTTTTCGATCTAGTGAAATTAAAGCTCTGTTTATGGACCTTGGTGCTTATGGAGGTGTAGACCCAAATGGTATTTTTCCATTGTTTTTTTTATAAAGACAGCAGATTTCTTAGCTCCGAAGTTATCTGTTATTTTGCGCAAGTTAGCAAGAAGAAGAGCCTTTGGCCCTTGTTGAGGGATTGGTAATGTTACTCCTCTATTTACATGTGTTTTTGGTACCTCAAGTCCCACTGATTACCGCCCAGTTTCCATAACTCCCATATTATCTAGAGTTTTTGAGCGTCTTTTGACAAAACGTCATCATAGGTTTGCTGAAGGTAATCATCTATTCCCTAGTTTGCAATTTGGTTTTCGTAAAGGCCTCGGAGCATGTTATGCCTTTCTTACAATCTCCAATGCTGTATTGAAATCCTTTGATTGTGGTCAGGAAGTTTGTATGATTGGCCTTGATTTTAGGCCAAAAAAATCAGTTGGGAGTGGGTGAGTCGTTTCTTAGCATTATTATTGATTTTCTAAGTAATAGATCTCAAAGAGTTGTTGTTGATTTGCACCATAGTGAGTATAGGAATGGGATATCAGGTGTTCCACAGGGTAGTGTTCTTGGCCCATTACTTTTCATACTATGTGTAGAAATCACGAAAGCTGACACGTGATGAATATAAAATGTATTATAGCCACAAAACGAAAAATGAAAAGACTTGATTCGAGTTAGTACTTTCATCCACTGAGGACATTATCAAACTCAACAATGAGAATACATATACAAAGACATCGTATTTATACAGAAGAAGGGGATCCAACAGCTGTCAGTTTCTTAATAATTCCGGAAAAGTCAGATTTTAGATAAAAGGATAATACTAGATTAACGGAAAACAAACCTGGGCTTAGATTCAAATTTCTACCTTGAGTATAGGAGATTAAAAATGATTCAAAAATATTCCTTTGGAAATAGTCATTTACATGGATTTCTTTTTCTGCCTTTGACCAACCAATTCTGTGACTTGACTCTAACCAGTGGGAGGCCAAGGCATTATTAACCCTGGATAGGTACGCTCCTCGGACACCCCTTTAAGGGTATACTCGGACGCGAACGACCCCGACGCCAAAAGAAATTCTTGAAAAATCAGTTTTTGCAGTAACCTCCTTTTTTCTTTTGCCAAAAAAAACTTCAATGAATGCTTAAAACAACTGTAAAGATAAATACTACTCATCTGCAGAAAAACTATTTATTATAAATATTTTAAAAAATTAAGTAGAAAAAAAAGACCTGACATAAAAATTCATAAAAAAAAAGTTTATACATATATACACAAATCCTTTTAGGAATTGATTCTTGAATGTTTAGGACACATCTTGATGTATTTTGGATGAAGTCAGACCCATGGAGGTGAAGATCTGAAATGAGAAAAAAAGGGTAACTTTTTTTGGCCAAAAAAATTTGTCCAAATTTCATGAATTTTTTTGGGTACCCAAATGAAATAGGAAGTGGCTAATTTTCTTAGGGAATAAACATATGTTATCCTACAATAGAAATATGTAAAAAAATCTTCATTATTTTGTGAATTACATTTATATCAGGGGCCATATCTAAAGGTAATTTTTTGAGTACTTAGAAATTTCGTAAAAAAATACATATATTTAATATATAATATGATATTTATGCAGGTAAAAATATACCAAAATATCACAAATTATATAGGGAACAAGAATATATATAGATAGGGCAGCTTACGCTTCGGATATGTCCACAAAATGGCCGCCAACCACACTGACTCAGACTCCCTAATCTGCCACTTGAAATGTAGGAAGGGTATGTCAATTTCAAGGTGTTATTTACTAATCTAATTATTATTGGATATGCATAAAAATTGTATGGTGGGTTGCTGGATAATTGTCGATTATTTTACGACTGTAAAATTAAAATTCTGACCCAAAAAAATTTTTTTGAAGGGAAATAAAATCGAAAAAAAGAAAAAATGTAAAACAATATAATATTTTAGCTAAAAAAATTTGATGATATTCAATCAAAAAAAAAGTAAACAAAATTTTCCGACAAATAAACATCTAGAGGAATCATTACTCTGTGATAGTTCCTTAGTACGTAGTAATTTTGAAAGAATTGGGAAAAAACGAAAAAATGGCAATCACCGGAAAATCGAACACATACCTATATATACGCCATATCTGGCTAAAAAAAAGATAGGCATGGGTAGCCAGATCATCTAGAAACACTTTCCAACACTATAAAAATATAAGTTTTGCGACACTACTTGCCAATTCCTTACGGTAACATGACTAAGCGAAAAAATGCAAAACAAATAAAAAGGGGCACTCGCGGAAAAATGGCTAACATTCTAATATACGGCATTTCAGAAAAAAAAAATTCAGCCACGTGCTAGGCAAACCATGAAGGCACATTTTCCGACAAATAAACATCTAAATGAATCATTACTCTGTGATAGTTCCTTAGTACGTAGTAATTTTGAAAGAAATGGGAAAAAACGAAAAAATGGCAATCACAGGAAAATCGAACACATACCTATATATACGCCATATCTGGCTAAAAAAATAAAGATAGGCATGGGTAGCCAGATCATCTAGAAACACTTTCCAACACTATAAAATTATAAGTTTTGCGACACTACTTGCCAATTCCTTACGGTAACATGACTAAGCAAAAAAATGCAAAACAAATAAAAAGGGGCACTCGTGGAAAAATGGCCATTCTAATATACGGCATTTCAGAAAAAAAAAATTTCAGCCACGTGCTAGGCAAACCATCAAGGTACATTTTCCGACAAATAAACATATAAAGGAATCATTACTCTGTGATAGTTCCTTAGGACGTAGTAATTTTGAAAGAAATGGGAAAAAAAGAAAAAATGGCAATCACAGGGAAATCGAACACATACTTATATATACGCCATATCTGGCTAAAAAAAATAGGCATGGGTAGCCAGATCATCTAGAAACACTTTTCAACACTATAAAAATATAAGTTTTGCGACACTACTTGCCAATTCCTTACGGTAACATGACTAAGCAAAAAAATGCAAAACAAATAAAAAGGGGCACTCGCGGAAAAATGCCCAACATTCTAATATACGGCATCTCAGATAAAAAAAAAGACATGCACGTGTTAGCCCAACCATCAAGGCACACTTTCTAACACATAAACATGAAAAAAAAATCAATAATATATGGCAATTCCTTACTACGTAGTAAATTTTTACAAATATTGAAAAAAAACAGAAATTGGCAACCGCAGTTAAATACCCAATATACCAATAACTACGTCGTATCTGACAAAAACAAAATCACGCATGGGTAGCCAGATCATCTAGACACACTTTCCAACACTAAAAAAGCAAAAGTTTTACGACACTATTTCGCAATATCTTACGGAAAAATGACTTGGCAAAAAAATTAAAAAAAATGAAAAAGGGGTACTCGCGGTAAAATGCCCGATATTCTAATATACGGCATCTCAGATAAAAAAAAAGACATGCACGTGTTAGCCCAACCATCAAGGCACACTTTCTAACACATAAACATGAAAAAAATGAATAATATACGGCAATTCCTTACTACGTAGTAATTTTTACAAATATTGAAAAAAAACAGAAATTGGTAACCGCAGTTAAATACCCAATATACCAATAACTACGTCGTATCTGACAAAAACAAAGTCATGCATGGGTAGCCAGATCATCTAGACACACTTTCCAACACTAAACAAGCAAAAGTTTTACGACACTATTTGGCAATATCTTACGGAAAAATGACTTGGCAAAAAAATTAAAAAAAATGAAAAAGGGACACTCGCGGTAAAATGGTCCTCGTGGAGATGAACGACATTTTAACTAAAAAAAAAATCATGCACATGGTAGCCAAACAATCCACCAAGACTTTCCACAACTGATAACCTATACAAGTTGCACCATTCTACGACAATTTCATAATACGTAATAACTTTGATAATAATGCAAACTACCTTAGAAGGGTAAACTCGGTCGCGCTCGACCCCGACGCGTCTCAGAAATCGGGGAAGGAGTACAGCTACAGCAATGCACATCTGGACACTACTAGGGCGTGTAGGGGAGATACCTCCTGCAGGTCGATCACCCACAAATTCAGTCACGGGGGTGAGTCAAGTGAGAAAAACCTGTTTTTTTTTGACGCTCGGGGTCGCGAACGACCCACCGTACCTATCCAGGGTTAAGAGAACCCCTGGACACGGCCACCTGATGCTATTTTAATCTGACTGGGATACTTTTGGATGTTTGGCCGACATAGAATAAGTTACACTCCGAACAAGTAATGCTATATATTACATTATTAACATTTCCAGAACTATTCTTATTTAACATGTTTTTTAATGTACATTTATATTTAAACACTATATCAATGTCTAGTTTTTTTTTCAAAAGTGGTATAACATCTAAAAAACAGACATGAATTGGCAAACAAAGCATATTATTAATTGTTTCTTTACTCATATTGGACACTATAAAATGTTTTCTTAGCCTTATTCATACATTTTTCCAAGAAATATTTGGGATAGCAAAGATCTGTTGCAATTTTTTCTATTTTAGTGAACTTGTCTTCAATGTAATCTGGGCTACAAATTCTAAATGCCCTAAGGTACATTGAGGAAAAAACTGAATGTTTTATATTTTTAAAGTGACGGCAGTAAAAATGTACAAATGAAAAATTATTTGTAGGCTTTCTATAAATAAAAAACTTAAATTTATTTGTTTTTCTAACTATTAGAACATCTAAAAATGGGATACGGATATTTTCTTCATTTTCTATAGTAAATTTTATAGATGGTACTAATGAGTTAATAATTGAAACAAAACCATCATGATTAAAATGTTCTTCTAAAATACCGAGAACATCATCAACATATCGATACCAAATAATTTTGGAAAACCACACTGGAGGAATTAATCTAGATTAAAAAAACTCCATATATATGTTGGATAAAAGTGGGGACAAAGGATTACCCATAGCCATACCAAAAACTTGTTTTTGATAATCTCCATTAAAACTAAATTTACACTTTTTAATGCACAAACAAATGAGTTCAATAATAGTATGGGTTGATAAAGGTAAATCATAAGCATCAAAATACTCGACAGAAAATGCAATTATTCGACAGGTATATGTAAAGAAGAATTGTCATAGACTTTTATTCTTCTTTTTGGCGGAGTAGAATGGTCAATGGCATACAAGTATTATGGATCAGGGTTCGAAACATGGTAGGTCAGATACTATAGTCTTTGAGTAATTCCTTTTCGCCTGGGACTTTGATCCCGAGGTCGTGAGGAGAATCCAGGCTTCAATGTATTAATATATATGGCTTATTTGAAATAAGAAAAACATGTTCAAATGTTCAAAATTTATCATTAATCGAATGTCTGTTCCCAAATCTAGCAATTAGCTACGATAGGGAAGATGGGTTGATTTCAATTCAAAAAACCTCAATTCGACAGGTATATGTACAGAAGAATTTTCATTGACTTTTATCATTCTTCGTTGCTGAGTGATAAAATCAATGGCATACAAGTATTCTGGTTCAAAACCCGGCCGGTCAGATACTATAGTCTTTGAGTTATTTCCCCTGGGGATCTGATCCCGATGTTGTTAAGAGAATCTAGAATGTATTATTATGTATGTCTTATTTGAAATATGAAAAACACGTTTAAATGTGCAAAATTATTCATTAATCGAATGTCAAGTCCCAAACCTACCAATTAGCTACGATGGTGAAGATGGGTTGATTTCCATTCTAAGTACAAAAAACCTCAATTTGACCGTTATATGTACAAAAAGAATTGACATTGACTTTTATCTATCTTGGTGGCTGAGTAGTATGGGCAATGGCATACAAGTATCCTAGACCAGAGCTTGAAACCCGGCCGGTCAGATACTATAAACTGAGTGATTTCTCCTGGGGCTCTGATCCTGAGGTCGTTAGGAGAATCCAGTCTTTAATGTAATAATATATATGACTTATTTGACGGACGATAAGCACGTTTAAAATGTGCAAAATTATATAATATATATATATATATATATATATATATATATTATATATATATATATATATATATATGTGTGTGTGTTTGTGTGTGTGTGTGTGTGTGTATAAATATCTATCTATCTATCTATCTATCTATCTATCTATCTATATATATATATATATATATATATATAAAATACATTTACATATATATATATATATATATATATAAATATATATATAAATATAAATATATTTATATATATACAGTATATATATACATATATATTATATATAGCTAGATAGATAGATAGATGTGTATAAAATATGCCCAAATTTGGGCGTGATAATTCAAGATATTACGTTATTATGATATTAAATGCAGAAGATACACGATGATAGAATGTGCCATGCATATGTTTGTATATAAGAGATATTCTTCTATAATACTAGTAAAAAAAATTACAGATTATTTTAAGAACAAAAGTATAACGTTCAGTTATCGTTATTATTTTTCTTTTTTAGTTCATATGTATAATACTGGCAATACAATACATTTTAACTCAAATACATTATTTGAAAGAATGCAAAAGGGGTGTGGAGGATTTATTTTTGCTTTATTTTAATTTTTGTTTTTGCCAAATCCTGTGAGAGAGAGAGAGAGAGAGAGAGAGAGAGAGAGAGAGAGAGAGAGAGAGAGAGATTGTGTTAGCGAGCGAAAGTAGTTAGTGTAACGATCGTTTGTGGTGAGAAAGACTGTTGGTATAAATGAGATTGTTTGTTTATGTTTTAGTTAGGTTACGACAGTGGTGAATGTCTTGGGTGAATGCTTATTTTGATTTGACTGCTGTAACCGTCAGTTGTGTGAACGCTGGATTTATTATTTTTGTATTACCAGCGACGAAGTGATTATTTTAATTCTGAGTAAGTACAGTTTTGTTTTTCTTTGCTTGTCGTGATTGTGAATGATAGGAACAATTTATTATTTATCTTTGATTATAGTGCGATAGCTCAGTTAGTTAGGAGTGTTCATAAGTGTTTTTCTTTTTTTATTTTGGCAGGCCGTGATTCCTCCTTTGAGAGAGATATTTTGAATATTGATTGATGACCTGGCTTGATATAAAGGACTTGGAACTGACTGCTATTTTAGATTTGGATATAATTGGTAACGACTTGGCTGTAATAAGAAATTTTCGGATGATGATGATGACGATGATGACATCCCGGAACCCAATTAGGGAGGCAGTGGTGACAATTTGCCACGCAGTGGATTGTTGACCACAAAGCTGTGGTAGTTGCCTATAAAAGACTGTTGGCCCTTGTGTGGACGAAGGGGTCCACTCAGAAATATAAAATATTTCTGTTTATCTTTGTGGTTGTGGTATATTTTAGCGTATAAGTTTTGTTAGGGTTAATTGATTGCGGAAGTTTTTTTTATTAATGTTTATTTTGTGTTAAGTTAAGTTTGTATTACTGAGTTGTGATTATTTTTTTGGTTATGGAATATGGTTGGTGATTTTTAGTATTAAGTGATTGTTTTTAATATTAGGAAATATAGTTTTAAAGTTATGTTTTGGTTTGTTTTTTGTCCTTTTGTCCAAGAGTCCCGCTGCTGATAACGTAAGGGGAAAGTTTGTATTGAGGAGACATTGGTCTGTTTAGAGTGATTCAAGGGTGTGGGGGTTGTTTTGCAACATCCCGCCACAGGGGAAACTTAAATGTTTTTACTCAAATTTCCACTTCTTTCCTTATTTCATTATTTTGTACTTTGAACATCCACCATAGGCTAGCAATCGATCTACCTAGATAGCACCAAACCTTGCAATTTGGGTTTTATTTATTTAGCTTCAAATTCAGAATAAGAATATGTCCAACATCACCTTCAACAAGTTTGGGAAATTTGGCAAATCCACCCTACTATAAGCTCTATCGACATTGTCGGTGATCATGTTTCATTATCCACTTTGCCTGGGAATTAATCTAGTCTATGAACATGCTATATTCATAGCCAAGACAATTTTTATATGAGATTTTTCCTTTGAGATATTTAATTTTAGAAACGTTTTTTGAGGTATTATAATAATTATAACTATACAGTTCTATATAAATATATATATGTATATATATATATATATATATATATATGTATGTATGTATGTATGTATGTATGTATGTATGTATGTGTATATATATATATATATATATATATATATTTTTTTTTATTTAAATAAAACTCGAAAAATATGATTATAATTTATCTATTAGAATATCGTCCCTTAAGTTAGATTTGTTTTCCTGTTTCATATTTTAGACTAAATTTTGATATATTTTTCCTCCTACATTACATCACTACATTCAATTATATCTGAAACAAAGCACTGTAATAACAAAATTCATTTACGCATTTCGTAATGAATTTTACTTTTAAGTAAACGACTTGTATACTGTTTTCCCGTAACCTACTCTGCAAACAAACACGAACACTTACTTTGATAATATTGTTTGCAATTTAGTGTTTTCCAACTGCATATACCAGCGAACGAAAAGGTAAGGAAAGAAAAATAGCGGCTTATAAACCTCTCAGATTTATTCGACTGCACTTTGTTTCTTCTAAAATTGTTTTCAATTTTCGCTGCTCTACTGCTATTGGTTTCGACAAAGGGACTTACTGAAATTTAAATATATGAGTAATATATATCTATATCTATCTATCTATCTATCTATCTATCTATCTATCTATATATATATATATATATATATATATAAATACATATACATACATATGTATGTCTATATGTCTATTTATATAGGTATCTCTCTCTCTCTCTCTCTCTCTCTCTCTCTCTCTGTATATATATATATATATATATATACTCTCTCTCTCTATATATATATGTAAATATATTATGTAAATATATACATATGCATATGTGTATATATATACTGTACAGTATACGTATATATACATATATATATATCTATATATATATACATATATATATATATATATATGTATATATATATAATATATATATGCGTGTGTGTAAATATGTATATATATATATATATACATATATATACATATATATATATATATATATACATATATATATATATCTATATATATATATATATATAAATATATATATATATATATATATCTCTCTCTTATATATATATATAAAATATATATATATATATGTGTGTGTGTGTGTGTATATATATATACATATATTGTACAGTATACACATATATATATATATATATGCGTGTGTGTGTAAATTTGTATATATATATATATATGTGTGTGTGTGTGTGTGTGTGTGCAGTTGTGCACTTCCACATGCGTTTGTTTAATTTTTTTAGTTTGTCAATTCCTCGTCTTCTCTTCCTCCAACCCCCCCCCCCCCCCCTCCTCTGTAATCTCCAGAAATCAACTTTGTTATGTTTAATGTCCGTTTACTATCTGGCATTCTCCTTATATGTCATGCCCGTGCTCATTTCCTTTTCTTGCCTGTTCTTATTGTATCCTCTTCTTTAGTTTGCTCTCTTATCCATGTTATTCTTTTCCTCTCTCAAATTTTAATCCCCATCATTATTCTTTTCATAGTAATTTGATTGGCAAATAGCTTATGTTCAAGAAAGGCTGAACGTTTTTAATGCATGATATATTACTGGTAGGATCATTTTACTAATTAATTTATTTTAGAGAAGTGTAATTTTAATTTCCTAAATTTCCCCATCCTCTGCTTACTCCTCTTTTAATTTCGGTCTAGTGTCTTGAGGAGATTTTTTTTTCTTTTTTTTTCTTAAGTACGCATATTCATTATAAATCTCTGGAGGTTTGACCATAATTCTTATATGTTATCTCTCAGCGTTCCCATTGAAAATTGTCGTATTTTTACTCATATTGCTTTCCAGTCTTACATTTCTTGTTTCCTTATCCCGATCCTCTATCGTCTTTTGCAATTACTCTTATGATTCACTAAACAAATATTTTCTTAAAATTATAAGTTTTTATGATACACCCCATTATTACTAACTCCTATATTTCCCCAATCGTTTTCTTGACCGTTTTCCAGGCATGCTTTGTATAATTTACGAGAGATGGGGTGTCGCTGTCTAAATTTTCTCACAATAGGATTTTCTCTCTCTCTCTCTCTCTCTCTCCTCTCTCTCTCTCTCTCTCTCTCTATATATATATATATATATATATATATTATATATATGTGTGTTAGGTGTTTGTGTGTTTTCTATATTTGAAAATATATCTATTTAGGTTAGTTACCTCAAATTATAAGTTTTTCTGCCCTTTATTCCTATGAATCTGACAAATTGGTACGTACCCTTATCTCAACACACTCTCTTACACATACAAACACCAAAGATATTGTAGGAAAACTGCTGGCAAGCAGTAATCATAAATCTAATCATCTCATCTTTGCTTATCTTTGATTTCATGTGGTGAAATACATATTTCTTATGCCCAAATGGGATTTCTGTTTGCATGCTTCACATATAAAAATATAATTTTGTACTCCTCTCTGCTAAAATACAATTGTGTGCATTCATAACGAAGGAAATAAGGATCGATGGCGCAATTAGATGACCAGGAAATTGTTGCTTGATTAAACTCAGGTCAATTGTATTTAAAAAGAAATTTTTGCTAAAATAATATTTATTATTCAACTTTCAAATGAAATTACTTGACTTTGTTTAGTTATGATGATTACTATCCCATACTGAGGAGTGACTAGCCTCCTGAATTATAAGATTATATTGATATAAAAAACGTTTTTCGGCTATAAAATTGAATTAGGACAAGAATAAAATAATATTAGGAGAAATTAGAAGTGCTTTCAAAAAATTTAATACAGAACGGTAGCATTATCTGCATATGCGGAAAAGTATTTATTAAAGGACATATTTGTGGGGAATTCTAAATATCTAGAATAGGTTTTAAAGCCAAATTTTATACCATTCCTTCCATAAAGATTTAGGTTGACACTTTTTCACACATGATTATGAAACCTTTCTTTCTGTAATTAAACTTAAAAAACAATTTTTAATCAAATCTATATAAAGATCTATTTCTCGTACCCAATCGGTGAATAAGATGCGTTTTTTTGTAAAAATTCTTTCTAAAGTAATAAAGATTATTACTTTTCTTCCTTCAGGATACATATTTCTGTACCACTTTTATCCATGTTAGAATACATTATATTTTTAATTTTCATCCACAGCTCCGATACTTCACCCTATTATTTTCCTTCCCAGTTGAAGTATTCTCCAAAGCTGGCCTATAAAACTTGGTAGTTGTCCATCGTACAAGAGGATTATTAGTATTGATGTTCAATTTTAGCTAGAAACGAATAAAAAAAATCCAAATACCCTTGAGGTATTGGTATTTTGTGCTCACACTGATCAAATATACGTGTATATATATATATATATATACTGTATGTATAATATATATATATATATATTTATATACATTTACATACATATATATTATATATATATGAATATAAACTCATATATACACACATATATATATATATATATATTTATATATTTATATTATGTATATATATATATATATATATATGAATATAAACTCATATATACACACACATATAATATATATATATATATATATATATATTTATATATTTATATTATGTATTTATAGGTAAATCGGTATATTTATATATTTTTAATATGTATGTATAGGTAAATCGGTATATACCTGTATGTATTATATTTATATAAATATATATTTATTATATATATATATATATATATATATTTTTTATACATATATACATATATATAAAAATATAAGATAGGTATATATATATTTGTATATATATATATATATATAATATGTATATATAAATATATATTTATATATATATATTATATATATTAACATTTATATATATATATATATATATAAAAATAAATTTAGGTATATACATATATATATAATATATATATAAACATAAATATATATAAATGTAATATATATATATATATATATTTATATATATATATATATATATATTTATATATTATATACATATATATGTATATATATATATATATATATGCATATATATATATATATTATGCATATATGTATATGTATTTATATATAGTATATATAGATATATAAATATATTTATACATGTATATATATATACATGTATATATATATATATATATATATATTTATATATATATATATATATATATATACATTTATGTATTATAAACGCAAAAGAGAAAATTAAATGACTCTATAGGGGTTAGTTTCGGTTACTTTAATCGGACTCAAAGTAAATAAAAGGAGAAAGCGTTATATAATTTAAAAAAAAACTCGGAAGGAATGTTGCAGAGGGGAGAGAAGGGCCATGTTGGGGTCCCTCCGAGCACAACTGGCTTGCAAGTTTTCAATCCTGTCATTCGGAACTTTTCTTAAATATGACTAATCTGGTATAATCAAGAAACTGACAACTTGATGATATATATATATATATATATTATATGTGTGTGTGTGTGTGTGTGTGTGTTTGTGTGATTGTGTATGTTTTTATGTGTAAAAGTAGAGAAATTAATTTCAAAGTCTGATTTATCTGGAATCATCAAATTGTCAGTTTCTTGATTATACCAGATTAGTCATATTTAAGAAAAGTTCCGAATGACAGGATTGAGAACTTGTAAGCCAGTCGTGCTCGGAGGGACCCAACATGGCCCTTCTCCTCCCTCTGCAACATCCTTCCGAGTTTTTTTTAAATTATATAACGCTTTCCTCCTTTTATTTACTTTGGGTCCGATTAAAGAAACCGAAACTAACCCCTATAGAGTCATTTTATTTTCTCTTTTGCGTGTATAATACATAAATGTATATATATATATATATATACATATATATATATATATATACATATATATATATATATATATTACATATATATATATATATATATACATATATATATATATATACATATATATATATATATATATATACATATATATATATATATATATACATATATATATATACATGTATATATATATATATATATATACATATATATATATATATATATACATGTATATATATATATATATATGTATATATATATATATACATGTATATATATATATATATATACATGTATATATATATAGATATATATACATGTATATATATATATATATATGCATATATATATATATATATATCCTGAAGACGGAATTTACGGACCTTCCAATAATGAAGCGCTCATGTAATCAGCAATTTAGGCAAATATACCACTTTCAATTCCCTCCATGCAAAAGAGGCAAAATATGTTTACAAAGATCTCTATAAAGATCAGCAAAATTATTCGACGAATTACCAATCCTGCCGTTGAATGAAAACGATCGTTTTTTTTTCTGTCT
>NC_090750.1:11205193-11240193 GCF_036898095.1 Palaemon carinicauda
ACAGAGGGTAGTCCGCAAACTAATCAATCACCTACCGTCATGACAAAGGGTATTCAGCAAACTAATCAACCACCTTCTGTCATGACAAAGGGTATTCTGCTAACTATTCAGTCATCTACTGTCATTACAAAGGGTATTACGTAAACTAATCAGTCACTAACCATCATTACAAAGGGTATTCTATAAATTAATCAATCACCTATCGTTATGACAAAGGGTAGTCCGCAAACTAATCAATCACCTACTGTCATGACAAAGGGTAGTCCACAAACTAATCAATTGCCTACCATCATTTTAAAAGGTATTTCGCAAACCAATCAATTGCCTACCGTCATGACAAAGAGTAGTCCGCAAACTATTCAATCACCTACCGTCATGACAAGGGGTATTCCGCAAACTATTCAATTGCGTACCATCATTTTAAAGGGTATTTCACAAACTAATCAATTAACTACCGTCGTGACAAAGGGTAGTCCGCACACTAATCAATTGCCTACCATCATTTTAACGGGTATTTCGCAAACTAATCAGTTGCCTACCATCAAGACAAAGGGTAGTTCGCAAACTAATTAATCACCTACCGTCATGACAAAGGGTAGTCCGAAAACTGATTAATTGCCTACCATCATTTTAAAGGGTATTTCACAAACCAATCAATTGCCTACCGTCATGACAAAGGGTAGTCCGCAAACTATTCAATCACCTACCGTCATGACAAAGGGTATTCCGCAAACTATTCAATTGCGTACCATCATTTTAAAGGGTCTTTCAGAAACTAATCAATTACTTACTGTCGTGACAAAGGGTAGTCCGCACACTAATCAATTGCCTACCATCATTTTAAAGGGTATTTCACAAACTAATCAGTTGACTACCGTCAAGATAAAGGGTAGTCCGCAAACTAATCAATCACCTACCGTCATGACAAAGGGTAGTCCGAAAACTGATTAATTGCCTACCGTCATGACAAAGGGTAGTCCGCAAACTAATCAATTACCTACCATCATGGCAAAGGGTAGTCCGCAAGCTAATCAGTTGCCTACCGTCAGGACAACGGGTAGTCCGCAAAATCAAATATATTGCCTACCGTCATGACAAAGGGTAGTCCGCAAACTAATCAATTGCCTACCATCATTTTAAAGGGTATTTCACAAACTAATCAGTTGCCTACCGTCATGACAAAGGGTAGTCTGCAAACTAATCAATCACCTACCGTCATGACAAAGGGTAGTCCGCAAACTAATCAATTGTCTACCATCATTTTAAAGGGTATTTCACAAACTAATCAGTTGGTTACCGTCATGACGAAGGTTAGTCCGCAAACTAATCAATCACCTACTGTCAAGACAAAGGGTATTCCACAAACCAATCAATTGCCTACCGTCATGACAAAGGGTATTCTGCAAACTAATCAATTGCCTACTTTCATTTTAAAGGGTATTTCGCAAACTAATCAGTAACCTACCATCATTACAAAGGGTATTCTACAAACTAATCAATCACCTATCGTCATGACAAAGGATAGTCTGCAAACTAATCAATCACCTACCGTCATTACAAAAGATATTTTGCAAATTAATCAATCACCTACCATCTTGACAAAGGGTAGTCCAAAAGCTAATCAATTGTCTACCATCATTTTAAAGGTATCTCGCAAACTAATCAGTTGCTCACCGACATGATAAAGGGTAGTCCGCAAACTAATCAATCACCTACCGTCATGACAAAGGGTATTCCGCAAACCAATCAATTGCCTACCATCATGACAAAGGATATTCCGCAAACTAATTTATTGTCTACCATCATTTTAAAGGGTATTTCGCAAACTAATTAGTCACCTACCATCATTACAAAGGGTATTCTACAAACTAATCAATCACCTATCGTCATGACAAAGGATAGTCTGTAAACTAATCAATTACCTACCGTCATGACAAAGGGTATTCTGAAAACTATTCAATCACCTACCATCATGACACAGGATAGTCCGAAAGCTAATCAATTGTCTACCATCATTTTAAAAGGTATTTCGCAAACTAATCAGTTGCTTACAGTCATGACAAAGGGTAGTCCGCGAACTGATCAATCACCTACCGTCATGACAAAGGGTATTCCGCAAACCATTCAATAGCCTACCGTCATGACAAAGGGTAGTCCGCAAACTAATCAATTATCTACCTTCATTTTAAAGGGTATTTCGCAAACTAATCAGTCACCTACCATCATTATAAAGGGTATTCTACAAACTAATCAATCACATATCATCATGACAAAGGATAGTCTGCAAACTAATCAATTACCTACTGTCATGACAAAGGGTATTCAGAAAACTAATCAATCACCTACCATCATGACAAAGGGTAGTCCGAAAGCTAATCAATTGTCTATCATCATTTTAAAGGGTATTTCGCAAACCAATCAGTTGCCTACCGTCATGACAAAGGGTACTCCGCAATCTAATCAATCACCTACCGTCATGACAAAGGGTATTCTGCAAACCAATCAATTGCCTACCTTCATGGAAAAGGGTATTCCGAAAACTAATCAGTCACCTACCATCATTACAAAGGGTATTCTATAAACTAATCAATCACATATCATCATGACAAAGGATAGTCTGCAAACTAATCAATCACCTATCGTCATTACAAAAGATATTTTGCAAATTAATCAATCACCTACCATCATGACAAAGTGTAGTCAAAAAGCTAATCAATTGTCTACCATCATTTCAAAGGGTATTTAGCAAACTAATCAGTTGCTCACTGTCATGATTAAGGGTTGTCCGCAAACTAATCAATCACCTACCGTTATGACAAAGGGTATTGCGCAAACCAATCAATTACCTACCGTCATGACAAAGGGTATTCTGCAAACTAATCAATTGTCTACCATCATTTTAAAGGGTATTTTGCAAACTAATCAGTCACCTACCATCACTACAAAGGGTATTCTACAAACTAATCAGTCACCTATCGTCATGACAAAGGATAGTCTGTAAACTAATCAATTACCTACCGTCATGACAAAGGGTATTCTGAAAACTAATAAATTACCTACCATCATGACACAGGGTAGTGCGAAAGCTAATCAATTGTCTACCATCATTTTAAAAGGTATTTCGCAAACTAATCAGTTGCTTACCGTCATGACAAAGGGTAGTCCGCAAACTGATCAATCACCTACCGTCATGACAAAGGGTATTCCGCAAACCAATCAATTGCCTACCGTCATGACAAAGGGTATTCCACAAACCAATCAATTGCCTACCGTCATGACAAAGTGTAGTCCGCAAACTAATCAATTGTCTACCATCATTTTAAAGGGTATTTTGCAAACTAATCAGTCTCCTACCATCATTACAAAGGGTATTCTACAAACTAATCAATCACATATCATCATGACAAAGGATAGGCCTAGTGTGCAAACTAATCAATTACCTACTGTCATGACAAAGGGTATTCAGAAAACTAATCAATCACAACATCATGACAAAGGGTAGTCCGAAAGTTAATCAATTGTCTACCATCATTTTAAAGGGTATTTCGCAAACTAATCAGTTGCTTACCGTCATGACAAAGGGTAGTCCGCAAACTAAGCAATCACCTACCGTCATGACAAAGGGTATTCCGCAAACCAATCAATTGCCTACCGTCATGACAAAGGGTATTCCGCAAACTACTCAATTGCCTACCATCATTTTAAAGGGTATTTCGCAAACTAATCAGTCACCTACCATCATTACAAAGGGTATTCCACAAACTAATCAATCACCTATCGTCCTGACATAGTCTGCAAACTAATCAATCACCTACCGTCATGACAAAGCGTATTCTGCAAACTAATCAATTGCCTACCCTCATGAAAAAGAGTATTCTGCAAACTAATCAATCAATCTATCACCTACCGTCATTAGAAAGAATTTTCTGCAAACTCTTCAATCACCTACCATCATAACAAAAGATATTTTGCAAACTAATCAATCACCTACCGTCATGACAAATGGTATTCTGAAAACTAATCAATCACCAACCGTCATGACAAAGGGTAGTCTGAAAGCTAGTCCCATGACGCAGGTGATGCACTTAACTGGCACAGAAATTTCCGACCGCCTGTCCTCCACTTGGAAGGTAAAAGATCCGAAATGCTAATGACTACAGTTGAAGCCAGCATGATGGTGTTGTCCATGGCTGCTTTACCCACGCTCAAGTAAAGAATAGTTCCCCCCAACTGAGGCACGGACAGCTTGGTGAGGGCGAAGGAAGACATGACGAAGAAGTAGCCGGGGTCTGTGTTGGGGTAGAAGAAGATAAACATTATGTTTTAAATGTTTAAAATATTTATTTGAAATCATTTTCTTGAGTGTTGTTAGGTTTATTATTATTATCATTATTGTTATTATTATTGTTATTATTGTTATCATTATTATTATCATAATTATTAATATTATTATCATTATTATTATTATTATCATTATTATTATTATTATTATTATTATTAGCTAAACTTCAAAACCCTAGTTTGATAAGCCGAAGGACTCCAACAGGGACAGATAGTTAGGATTAGAAAGGTTTATAGGCCACTCATGAATAGCAGAGGCAAGGGACAGTGACATTGCCCTATTAAGCAAACGATCAGCAACCAATCTCCTCACTCCACCCAAGCTAGGGCCAAGGAGGGCCAGGCAATGGCTGCTGATGATTCAGCTGATAGACCAATAGGCTCCCCCAAACCCCACACCTCCATAGCTTACAAGGATAGTGAGGTTGCAGTGACCAAAAGAACTAAAGAGTTTGAGCGGGACTCGACCCCCAGTCCGGCAATCACCAGGCGAGGACGCTGCCACCAGGCCACCACATCCCTAAAGGGCTATTTTTCCCTGTTGGAGCCCTTGGGCTTTCAGCAACCTGATTTTCCAACTAGGGTAGTAACTTAGCTAATAATAATAATAATAATAATAATAATAATAATAATAATAATAATAATAATAATAATAATAATAAATCCACAGGATTTCGGTTCACTAACTTTTGTCTATGTTCCCTTGACTATCAGGATCTCCATGGTACGGAGTCAGAGCTATTAAGACCATGAGGGACACGAGGAGATTGGAGGTTACAGCTGAATACACATCAAGCTTTATTTGTAATTTAAGTAAAAGCTGGGTTTACAATAAAGCTTAATATGAAATAAAAAGAGGCTGGGTTCAGAGTAATAAAGATAATAGCAGTAGTAGTAACAAAAATTATAATGTTATGTATGATTCTAGAATTGTGGGAATAATTCTGATTTATATTCTTTTTCTTAGATTTAGTTTAAAGGTTTATATTGTTGATAAATGCAGAGGCAAGGGGTAAGACAATGTGGCTTAGAGACTGACCATATATTATCATTATAATTATTAGTATTATTATTACTTGCTAAGCTACAATCCTAGTTGGAAAAGTAGGATGCTATAATCCCATGGCATCCCAAGGGGTAAATAGCCCAATGAGGACAAGAAAATAAGGAAACATGCAATAGTGTGCCAGAGTTTACCCTTAACCAAGAGAACTCTAATCCAGACCAGAGGAAGACCATGGTACAAAGGATATGGCACACCCCAAGACTTAAGAACAATAGTTTGATTTTGGTGTGTCATAGAAGACCTGCTTACTATGGCTAAAAAGTCTAAGCCTCTCTCCATCAAGATAGGACCAGGTAGAGCTAGGCAATGGCTGCTGACGATCAATAGCCCACAAGGATAATGAGATTGCAGTGGCCAAAGGAACTAATAAGTTTGAGCGGGACTCGAACCCCAGTCTGGCGATCACCAGGCAAGGGCGTTACCAACAAGCTACTTAAATCCTATTTATGAAAGATTTATTCTAATGTTGTCATTGTTCTTAAGAAATGTTATTTTAATTGCTCATTACTTTTCTTGCAGTTTATTTATTTCCCTATTTCCTTTCTTCACTGGGCTTTTTTTTACCCTGTTTGAGCCCTTGGGGTTAAGGGATACTGCTTTTCCTACTTGGGTTGTAGCTTAGCTAATAATAATAATAATAATAATAATAATAATAATAATAATAATAATAATAATAATAATAATAATAATAACTGCCTACCCACCATATCTCTGAAGCTTTTATAACTAGCTCGAGCAATCAAGAGACCAAACGTTGGTCCCAAAGTCCACGCCACCTGAGAAAGAAGAGTTAACGGATTGAATGTATTGAATGGATTATGATAGAATATTTATCACTAGCAATAAAGTTGGTAGTACATGAATGCAATTTTTGAAACGACAGCAGCAACGACACAAAGATGATTAAATTAATAATAAAGAGCTAGTGTCTAAGTGTCTGGCTATATATATATATATATATATATATATATATATATATATATATATATATATATATATATATATATATATATATATATATATATATATATATATATATATATATATATATATGTATATATATATATATATATATATATATATATATATATATATATATATATATATATATATATATATATATGTATATATAAATAATTTCTTTACATTTATACACAGCTTTCCCCGTCCTTCAGGTAGGGGAGAGGGAAAGTAGTCATACCCTGGTAAGGTGTGTGTATGTGCATACCTATCTAAATATATAGCTGTTATTTTTGAAGGTTCTTATACACTAGTATATATAATGATTTACTGATGAAGCTTTGAAATAATCGTTTGCCAATTTGATTTTTCTGCTCATAGAACTTCCTTAGTATTACAAGAGTTTCCTCACCTGCCCCAGAGCGTCCATCTATATGCTTGGCTCGGCAAAGTCATCAAAGTCAATATGCAAGACCATATTGAGCCCTATTCCGCTGTTTTCCAGCGGTAGACCAATGAGCATCATGGCAAACAGCATTGAAAGATACACGAAGGCAATGACCTTGGAGGTCATGCTTGTTCCCCAGGGGTCTCCCAACATCAGGAGGAAGAGGAGACCCAACCACAACAATATGAGGCTGATGCTTAGTTCCAAGCCGAGGACGTATCCTTCCTCCACTTTGAATGCCGCGAGGACTCTCGTTTTGAAAGGAGAACAAGAGAGAAGAGATGAGCCATCAGTACATCGCTGATATCGTTCTTTAACTAGGTCAAAAGTTTTAATATGCCGTTGCAGATTTACGATAAGTCAAACTTTAGTATCGTTGCATGTTTATGATAACTCACACTTTAGTATCATTGCAGTTTAACGATAACTGAAATTCTTGTATTGTTGCAGAATTACGATAAGTTAAACTCTACCATCATTGCAAGTTTATGATTGCTGAAACTCTAGTGTCATTGTAGATTTACGATAAGTTTTATTTTAAATTCAAATTTACAATATCACAAACTCTAGAATCATTGCAGATTTATGATAAGTCAAACTCTAGTCTCGTTGTAAGTTTACGATAGCTCAGACTCTAGTATCATTGCAGATTTACAATAAGTCAAATTTTGATATCATAGCAGATTTACCATAACACAAACTCTAGTATCATTGCAGATTTATGATAAGTCAAACTCCAGTATCGTTGTAAGTTTACGATAGCTTATACTCTAATATCATTGCAGACTTACGATAAGTTAAACTTTAATATCATAGCAGATTTACGATAACACAAACACTAGTATCTTTGCAGATTTACGATAAGTTAAATTTTAATATTATAGCAGATTTACGATAACAAAAACTCTAATACCATTGCAGATTTACAATAACTCAACCTCTAGTATTTTTGTATGTTTACAATAACTCAAACTCTACTATCATTGAATATTTACAATAAGTCAAATATTAATATCATATCAGATTTAAAATACCACAAACTCTAGTATCGTTGTAGATTTTCCATAACTCAAACTCTAGTATCATTGCAAGTTTTACGATAAGTGAAACTCTAGTATCATTGCAGATTTACGATAGCTGAAACTCTAATATCATTGCAGATTTATGATACCTCAAACTCTAGTATCGTTGCAGATTTACGAGAACTCAAACTCTTATCAATTGGAAAATAACTGAGAATCGTTTCCATTCCCACCAATATTGGTTTCATGAGTGTTTCTGATTCTACACAAATAGTAAAAATTTAAGATATGGCCAAGACACCTACCGATTTAACACCTCTTCTTAAAGCTATCTTTCATTATGGAATATTTACTAAGTGTAAATATAATGAACTTACAGAGAATAGTATTCGGAGGGAATCATGACATTCAGCCCTGTCGTGTTGATAGTGTCCACTCCGCAGCAGTAACTGAAGTTGTGGAGACAATGCGTCCAGGGCAGTTCTGTCTGAAAGCAGTCAAAGAAGTACAAGATTGACCAGCAGAAGACGGTGGCACTGTAGAGCATCAATATGAAACAGGCGGCTACCATGCCTACGCCGATGCCTGGAAGGGGATTTGTTTAGTTTTTATGTGATTGTTTTATATACAGTCTATACAGCCTCCTGGCTAGTACAGCGGTAACGTGTTTGCCTAGCATTCGCATGGTAGCAGATCGATCCCCGCCCAGGATCTAAGTTTAAGCTGTTTACTGGGGAGACTACTGCTTTGGTAGGGCACCACAGTGGGGTGTTGGGCTGGCCCGGCTGACGTTCTGGTGAGCATTTATTCTAATGGAACTAGAACTGAAATCAGACACCTTTACCATTTTAACCTTTATACAGTATATATCATCATCATCTACGCCTATTGATGCAATGGGCCTCAAAAATAAAGAATAATTCAAGAACATCTCGAAATATACATGGAAATCTCTTCTCCTCCATGACTGACAAAATCTATAGAGAATTCATAGGCTAGATGAATCAAAAGATACCCAGTTCCTAGTCTATGTATATCATCATCAGCCGTTGCTAGTACACTATAGGAAAAAGTCTTCGGACATGTCCTTCCACTCCCGTCTGTTTATGGTCTTTCTATGTCAGTCTGTATACAAAATTTTTTTAGCTCGTTAATTCATCGTCTTCTCTTCCTTTCCCTGCTTCGTTTGTAATCTCTATGGACCCATTCTGCCAGATATATATATATATATATATATATATATATATATATATATATATATATATATATATATATATATAGAGTCTTGGGTAGAGCCATAACCTTTGTACCATGGTTTTCCACTGTCTGGGGGAAGAGTCCTCTTACTTGAGGGTACACTTGGCACACTATTCTATCTTACTTCTCTTCCTCTTTTTCCGAGTTTTTATAGTTTATATATGAAAGATTATTTTAATGTTGCTACTGTTCTTAGAATATTTTATTTTAATTGTTCATTTCTTCTCCTGCAGTTTATTCATTTCCTTTTCTTCACTGGGCTATTTTTCCCTGTTGGAGCCTTTGGCCTTATAGCATCCTGCTTTTCCAACGAGGGTTGTAGCTTAGCGAGTAATATATATATATATATATATATATATATATATATATATATATATATATATATATATATATATATATATGTATATATATATATATATATATATAATATATATATATATATATATATATATATATATATATATATATATATATATATATATATATATATATATATATATATATATATATATATATATATATATATATATATATATATATATATATATATATATATATATATATATATATATATATATATATATATATATATATACATATATATATATATATATATATATATATATATATATATATATATATATATATATATATATATATATATATATACATATATATATGTATATATATATATATATATATATATATATATATATATATATATATATATATGTATATGCATATATATATATATATAAATATATATATATATATATATATATATATATATATATATATATATATATATATATATATATATGTGTGTGTGTGTGTGTGTGTATATATGTATATATATATATATATATATATATATATATATATATATATATATATATATATATATATGTATTTATATATATATATATATATATATATATATATATATATATATATATATATATAGATATATATATATATATATATATATATATATATATATATATATATATATATATATTATTACTTGCTAAGCTGCAACCTTAGTTGGAAAAGCAGAATGCTATAAGCCCAAGGGCTCCAACTGGGAAAATAGTAAAGGGAGTAAAGGGAAAAAGGAAAAAATGAAAGAAATCTATAGATAGTAAGGGCATTTGGAAGGAGAAACTAGTAAAAGAAAAAAAAACGATAGTTTTCAGCATGAATCATGGAAACGTGGCTTCAAGCAGTTCTAATTTACAGTCCAGAAGGCTTTATGAGCTTGTAAAGAAGTCGGAAATCATAAAATGACTAAAATTTATCAATATTATTGCTAGAGTTTTGAAAATGAGACCAGATCAAATGGAAGATGCCAAAACGTTTCTAGCTTATGTTCTGAAAATGAGGAACAGTAACTCAAAAAGTGAAAATCTTAAGTAAATAAACAACAACATACAAATAAAAATGTGTTTACCTCTAATATAGGGTACCATAATTAAATTGATTGATGTCTATAGGCTTGCAAAAAAAAATATTTATTTGAAAGAGAATATCAAAGGATATAAAGTGAAGACTGGAAGTACAAAATTCTAAGATAATTTAAAAGATTAATTTTGGCTACATTTAACGAGTTCGAAATACATTGAACATTAATTCCCTTAAAAAAAACCAATGGTGCTCTGTTAAAAAAGATATGTATGTTTTGATCTGAAACAAACTGATTTCTGTGTAATTTCCTGGATCACTAGCAAGGGCCGCTAACCTTTAAGCAGAGGAAAACACCTGAAAATTGTAATGGTACCCAGTGAAGAGTATTGCGCCATTATTTCTTCGAGAAGACACATGGGCATTGCGAACAATACAATGATCACCGTGTAGATGAGAAAGAAGCCCACTCGTTAATGCAAAAGCAAGGGAGTAGAAGGCAGACTCTTAAAAAACCAACTGAATAAAAGGTCCAAGATATTTTATAAAAAAATTCAAGATTTTGAAAAATATATATTATTTTGAATATAGTTTTAGATATTAGAATGCTTATGAAGTTTCACAAGTATTCTCCCAGATATCTTTCCAGGAAAATTTTCAAGGTTTTGAAAAATAGATATTATTTTGAATATAGTTTTAGACAGTAGAATACGTATAAAGTTTCACAGATATTCTCCAAGATATCATTCCAGGAAAAAATTTCAAGGTTTTGAAAAATAGATACTATTTTGAATATAGTTTTAGATATTAGAATGCTTATTTAGTTTCATAGATATTCTGTTTCTTGAAAACAAATTACCAATGGACAATTGAAAGTCTTAAATAAATGTTAAATCTAAAAGAATAAAACAAGAGGACAATCATGTTGAATACATTGGTCATACTATATTCATATTAGGAAACCAGTCAAGTTTATTGTTGTTTGTTTGGCCTTATGTATAATAAAAGACATTCTCTCTCTAACTTTGTGCAACAAAAATATAAGTGCTACTTACATTCAGAGTCAGCGCCGCCCCATTTATAGGCGAGAGCGGGCGTTCTGAAGATGGCAGGAGATGCAGTCGCTAGGTGAAAATGGTGAAGGACGTTCATGAATCCGTATTTTAGAATAGGTTCTTCCTCCTTGATGGATTCTGTCCCTGTGACTTCGGAGGTGGATCCAGAATGATTTTCATTGTCCTTGATATCTTCCCCTATCTCTCGACTGTGATGGGCCTGTCCAATTTCATGTTAGGTTAGGTTTGGTTAGGAATTTGCTTTCTATTTCAAAAAATTATAAGGTCAGGTTAAGAATTAGCCTTCCATTTCAAGATATTATTAGATTAGGTTAAGAATTTGCCTTCCATTTCAAGATATTATTAGATTAGGTTAAGAATTTGCCTTCCATTTCAAGATATTATTAGGTTATGTTGAGAATTTGCCATCCATTTCAAGATATTATTATGTTAGGTTAAGAATTTGCCTTCCATTTCAAGATATTATTAGGTTATGTTGAGAATTTGCCATCCATTTCAAGATATTATTAGGTTAGGTTAAGAATTTGTCTTCCATTTTAATATATTGTTAGGTTAGGTTAGGAATTTTCCTTCCATTTCTAAATATTATGAAGTTAGTCTAAGAATTTTCCTTAAACTTCAGAATAATAGGATAGGATATGTTAGGAATTTTCCTTCCATTTCAGAACATTATAAAGTTAGGTTAGGTTAGGAATTTCCTTCCATTTCAGAATTTATCAACTTAGGTTAGGCTAGGAATTTTCTTCCATTTCAGATATTATTAACTTAGGTTGGGAATTTTTCTTCCATTTCAGAATATTATTAAGTTAGGTTAGACTAGGAATTTTTCTTCCATTTCAGAAGATTATTAGGTTAGGTTGGCTTATATTAGTTTAAGAATTTACCTTCCATTTTAGAATGATCTGGGATCTCTTTCTTTGTATTTCAAGGCACAGACCTCTCAAGTTTCGTTTTAATTATAATGAGAAGAATTATTTAAAAACTGTAAATAAGTTAATAGAAAGCTTTTGTAACAGGAATCAAAAGTAGTTGATGTAGAAATCTTCGTTAGTTCATGAAAAGAAACCATGAGGGAATTTAAATCCTTTTTGCCATGCCAGGCAGTCTTATTTTACTCTTAACTCCACTGCGTACTTGTACTTTAATGTGTGTTCTTCACAATCTAATGGATCTATTCTTGGGTCTTGCCTCACCTGTCTACCAAGCTTGGTAAAAATATGTACAGCAGTTTTTTGGGGGGTAAAGTTGCTCACAAACAATCAAGTGAATAAACAGACACGGTTGAATACATACTCTTCGCATTTGGCAAAGGCAATGAGAAGCAAATCCGTGTGTATTTTACTCGGAAGTGTGTAGTGTCTGCTTGCACCGGTAACCCCCCAATAGTAGATGTTCTCGAAATCGAAATACTGTTTGGCGTCATACTAACGAAGGAGATGGCGTCGTCCTTATTCTCTTCCACCTCCAAGAGCATCGTGCCTCCGGGCATCTTCACAAGTCCTGATAACAAATTTATAAAATGTCTCTAGTAACTCCAGTTGATTTACAAATATTGATGTTATGTTGTACACATTTTTGCTTTTGAAGGGGTTGACATCTTGAAGGTGGATTTTTAGGATGATGGGATAGGGGAAAAGTAAAACACTAAACCACATGCCAGTCCAAACATTCCAATTTTCGAGGTTTTTCGAGATTTTGAAGGGGTAGAGGAAGATGAGGTGAGGAGATTCGTCTCACTCTGTTACCGAAAGACTGGACTGTCAGTATGTTGGTTGCTCTGGAAGTGCCACTCACTGAGGACTGGCAATCTAATGACTCCATCTGCAGGATTAAAAGAAAAAACAAAATATATAAACGATTCAACAATCAACTTTTTTCATCAGGAAATTGCTATTTACTGTTTTGTTCTTGTGCAGGGAAGGGGATAAAGAAAAAGAGATAAAATTTTTACAAGTACCTTACTTTAAAATATCTACTTTAGTGAGCTATGCATTACATAAAGTAAACTTAAGAAAATAAACTTTAACTGCCTATCATTTTAGACATATTCTTTTTTTTTACTGAGAACCTACATTTTCCTGTAACTTAGGTAAACAGTACAAGCAAGCAGGTGATTCATATACCACTTTTGTGCGTAAAAGAAGTTAATGCATAAATCATTATGGTCATTTTGTGTGTGTCTGTAACCTTACCATCCTTGTTAGCTAAGGTTGGGGAGTTTGGAGGAGCCTATAGATCTACCTGGTGAGTCATCAGCAGCCATTACCTGGCAATCTCTGGGCAAATAGGGGGCTTGGGCGTTGATCATGTGTATATAAGGTAGTCTCCAGTGTATTGTCCTACTAAGGCATTGTCACTGCCCCTTGCCTCTGGGAGTGTTTTGTTGCCATGCCAATAACTATGAAGTCCTATTTTTTAAATTGATTTTTAGTCCTAGGGAATTTAGCAGCTGTCAGTTATACCCAGTTTATCTACGGAGAGTTAGTGCTAATAGATTCACAAGATTAAAGGTTACCCATCAGATATTTGTCCTTAATGACTCAAAATGAAGGTGATCTAAAAAGATTACCTTTTTCAGCTCAAGAATAATTTGAACGAACAAATTTGAAAAATGCAATCATTTCCATCTCAATTTTGGGCCCACAATTCCATTTCCCTTTAGGGTACATTTCAATGCTTGGAAAGTGAACCGAAACTCGTTGATAGTTCTATTACATTTCAAAGCTTGGATAGTGAATCGAAACCTGTTGATAGTTCTAGTATATTCAAAGCTTGGAAAGTGAATTGAAACCTGTAGATAGATCTGTTACATTTCAAAGCCTGGAAAGTGAATCGATTCCTGTTGATAGTTCTATTACATTCTAGGCTTGTAGAAAGTTAATGGAAAACAGTTGATAGTTCTATTACATTTCAAGGCCTGTAAAAGGTGAATCGAAACCCATTGATAGTTCTATTACATTTCAAGGCTTGTACATAGTGAAACGAAACTTGTTGATAGTTCTATTACATTTTAAAGCTTGGCAAGAGAATTGAAACCTATTGATAGTTCAATTACATTTCAAAGCTTGGAAAGTGAATCAGAAACTGCTCATAGTTCAATTACATTTTAAAACTTGGCAAGTGAATCTAAACCCGTTGATAGTTCTATTACATTTTAAAGCTTGGCAAGTGAATTGAAACCTTTTGATAGCTCAATTACATTTCAAAGCTTGGAAAGTGAATAAAAAACTGTTGATAGTTCAATTACATTTCAAAGCTTAGCAAGTGAATCGAAACCCGTTGATAGTTCTATTACATTTTAAAGCTGGGCAAGTAAATCGAAACCCGTTGATAGTTCTATTATATTTTAAAGCCTGGCAAGTGAATCCAAACCCGTTGATAGCTCTATTACATTTTAAAGCTTGGCAAGTGAATTGAAACCTGTTGATAGCTCAATCACATTTCAAAGCTTGGAAAGTGAATAAAAAACTGTTGATAGTTCAATTACATTTCAAAGCTTAGCAAGTGAATCGAAACCCGTTGATAGTTTTATTACATTTCAAAGTTTGGAAAGTGAATCGAAACCCGTTGATAGTTCTATTATATTTCAAAGCTTGGCTAGTGAACCAAAACCCGTTGATATCTCTATGAACATCATTTGAGATGAAGAGTGTTCTGCTTCAACATTCTCTCGTGAAATAAGATAACAATCACCTTTGCCTTGATAAGGGGTAGAAAGTTGAATGACAGACTCGCAAGAGGTTATCAGCAGCATTACGTTGATAAGAGATCTCAGTAGCGCCATAAAGTACTTTACACAGGGAAGACCAGGCGAGACTTCAATTATCTCTTTGATATGAGGTTTTATTTATAAAACTGTAGCTATGGCATGACAGGTCAACTAAGGTCATCATTCTGTGGTATGAAATTCAACATACACACATATTCCCGTTTTCTTTACTATATTCATAAAGAAATCAAATGCAGGGGAAACTAACCCAGTAGGAGTTGAGGTGAGTGTCCATTGATCTTTGGTCTGTGCGATCGGTCAGAATTGGAACCTAAAGTGGTTCTCATTAACGAACCTGATAATTATGCCATCGGTGGCACTACTTATTTGATTGAAAATAGCTGAGATTGGATACAGTAGAGTAGAAGACTGGGTATGTCTTCTGCGACTTCGTATCTAAACTTTAATATTCAGAATTTTGTGTATTATGATGTAAATACCAGGTAGAATGTATGGGGGTAACTAAGATCGCATTCCTCAACTGGCCTTTTGCCGTTATCAATTGTCGTTTAATCTCACCTATATTTGAGACTACTGTTATCTACTTCCTCATTGACCTATATCTATGACAGTTGGTTAATTTTCGATGTGGGGATCCCCTACATTTATATTAGTGACAGATTGTGTCTATTGTGGGCACCTGCCACCCGTTGAGATAATACCGCTAGAGAATTATTGGGTCATTTGACTGACCAGACAGTACTACATTGGATCCTTCTCTCTGGTTACGGTTCACTTTCCCATTGCCTACACATACACCGAATAATCTAGCCTATTCTTTAGAGATTTTCCTCTGTCTTCATACACGTGACAACATTGAGATTACCAAACATGTCTTCTTCACTCAAGGAGTCAATCACTGCACTGTAATTGTTCAGTGGCTACTTTCCTCTTGGTATTGGTAGAAGAGACTCTCTAGCTATGGTAAGCAGCTGTTCTAGGAGAAGGACTCTTCAAAATTAAACCATTGATCTCTAGTCTAGGGTATTGCCATAGCCTCTGTACCATGGTCTCTTATTGCCTTGGGTTAGAGTTTTCTTACACGAGGGTACACTCGGTCACACTATTCTATTTAATTTCTCTTCCTCTTGTTTTGTTAAAGATTCTATATTATATATAGGAAATATTTATTTTAATGTCGTTACTATTATCAAAATATTTTATTTTTCCTTGTTTACTTCCATCACTGGACTATTTTCCCTGTTGGGCCCCCTAGGCGTATAGAATACTACTTTTCCAACTAGGGTTGTAGTTTAGCAAGTAGTAATAATAATAATAATAATAATAATAATAATAATAATAATAATAATAATAACTTGGCGGGAATACAATATGAGCTGACACTCCCCAGTTGTTTGGAGCCCTAGTTAGCCAAACTAGATGAAGTTTATTTTATTCTATTTTTATCCTCCACATTCCAACAAAGACCCGTTTCTCAAAATGCAAGCAAAGAAATATGGATGTAGGATTTTATTTCCTGTCTCTGCTCTTAGAAAATAACTTATATTTATCCGATTCCTAATTGATAATAACATTTCTAGCATTCTATTCAGCATCATTAATCCAGTTTTACGATGTTTTTTTCCTTCGCAATAACATCGTAAAATGTTTTTAAGCAGGTGATAATCCGTCGCAATTCATGTGACATCCGATAGAAAAGAAACAGTCTGAAATTATACTTTTGGGAAGTAAAGGTCAAGAAAGAAGAAAAAGTAGTTATCTAAAGCAACTGAACTATAATTATATAACTCAATGCATAGATAAGAAAGAACTTTTAAAAGCCTGAGATCTAGCTTAATTGATAAATATTAACTACATAAAACGTTAAATTTCGTTAGTGGCATGGCAGGATATCGTGATCTGGTAAATATTTATAGCCTCATTGACAAATGATAAATGTTCGTTTTTCTTATTCAAGGGAAGATACCTGTTAGGGAGAGATTATTACCTTACTAAACAAAGAAGGAAGGAGGTTATGGTTTACCCCCTGTTTGTGTGTTTGTTTGTTTGTGAACAGCTTCATGGCCACAATTTTAATCCTAGAGTAATGAAACTTGCAGGGATTGACTGTTATGTAAAAAGTTGGAAATGATTAAATTTTTGAAGGTGAAGGTCAAAGGTCAAGGTCATGGTCAAGCACAATGAACAATTCACGTAATCAGCCATAAGTCTGGACATCGCTGTCACAGAGACTTTAAACTTGGTTCATATTTCGTTTTCACAGAGACTTCAAACTTGGTTCATATTCCGTTGTCACAGAGACTTCAAACTTGGTTCATGTTTAAATGTATGAGAATCCACGCCTATTAATACATGTTAATGTCAAAGGTCAAGGTCGAGAAATAAGCTGCCGTGGCGGGGTTTTGCACTGATATTGACGGTATTTATTAGAAAAAGTTTGATCCCTATTTCTAAAGCTTCATTAGATTTTTAGGTAACCTTGTTTTTGTATGGAGCAACTGGCAAGCAGTTTTCTCAGTATTTAAGCAATGTCATATACACTTCCTCCCTTTCTAAGTGGGGATACCTACGATCAGAAAAGCTTTACTAGTCATGGCCACCCATGCTAGGTTGGTTTGCTGAGAGCGATCAGAAGAAAATCTCCCACCGTAGCCAAACCTCATTGGCCAGCGTGGTGATGAAAACTGGCTAAATCCCAAACATTAAGTAACATGTCTGAAGACTTTGTCTTGCAGTGGACAAGAAATGGCTGCATTTGTTGTTGTTGTTGTTTATATGCGCCCTAATCTGTTTTTCCTGTTTGATTCGTCAAGAATATTCATGTCATGTATCTGGAAATATAATGATTTTGGCTCTATACATTTTTAACAAACTTGATAGACTCGTCTGTGAAATTTGGATGAACTTGTCGAGTCTCAAAGCTAATGACCAAATTAGAAACGGGTTTTGTTTTGTTACTGTTTATTCCGAAAAAGAATATTGCTTTGTAAACGTTTATTCTGGAAATGGGTTTTACTTTGTAATTGTTTATTCTGGAAATGAGTTTAGCTTTGTAAACGTTTATTTTGGAAATGGGTTTTGCTCTGTAAATATTTGTTCTGGAAATGAATTTTGCTTTGTAAACATTTATTCTGGAAATGGGCTTTGCTCCGTAAATGTGTATTCAGGAAATAGGTTTTACATTGTAAATGTTTATTCTGGAAATGGGTTTTACTTTGTAAACGTTTATTCTGAAAATGAGCTTTGCTTTGTGAATGTTTATTCTGAAAATTGGTTTTACTTTGTAAACGTTTATTTTGGAAATGGGCTTTGCTTTGTAAATGTTTATTGTGGAAATGGGTTTTACTTTGTAATTGTTTATTCTGGAAATGAGTTTTGCTTTGTAAACGTTTATTCTGGAAATGGGTTTTACTTTGTAATTGTTTATTCTGGAAATGAGTTTTGATTTTTAAACGTTCATTCTGTAAATGGGCTTTACTTTGTAATTGTTTATTCTGGAAATGAGTTTTTTGTTTTGTGAACGTTTATTCTGGAAATGGGTTTTGCTCTGTAAATATCTGTTCTGGAAATGAATTTTACTTTGTCAACATTAATTCTGGAAATGGGCTGTGCTTTGTAAATGTTTATTGTGAAAATGGGTTTTACTTTGTAATTGTTTATTCTGGAAATGAGTTTTGCTTTGTAATCGTTTATTCTGGAAATGAGTTTAACTTTGTAATTGTTTATTCTGGAAATGAGTTTTGCTTTGTAAACGTTTATTCTGGAAATGGGTTTTACTTTGGAATTGTTTATTCTGGAAATTAGTTTTGCCGTGTAAACGTTTTTTTCTGGAAATGGGGTTTGCTCTGTAAATATTTGTTCTGGAAATTAATTTTGCTTTGTCAACGTTTATTATGGAAATAGGGTTTGCTTTGTAAACGTTCATTCTGAAAATGGGTTTTACTTTGCAATTGTTTATTCTGGAAAAGAGTTTTGCTTTGTAAACGTTTTTTCTGGAAATTGGTTTTACTTTTTAAACATTTATATTGGAAATGGGCTTTGCTTTGTAAATGTTTATTGTGGAAATGGGTTTTACTTTGTAATTGTTTATTCTGGAAATGAGTTTTGCTTTGTAAACGTTTATTCTGGAAATGGGTTTTACTTTGTAATTGTTTATTCCGGAAATGAGATTTGCTTTGTAAACGTTTCTTCTGGAAATGAGTTTAACTTTGTAATTGTTTATTCTGGAAATGAGTTTTGCTTTGTAAACGTTTATCCTATAAATGGGTTTTGCTCTCTAAATATATGTTCTGGAAATGAATTTTGCTTTGTCAACGTTTATTCTGGAAATGGGTTTTGCTTTGTAAACGTTCACTCTGGAAATGGGTTTTTACTTTGCAATATTTTATTCTGGAAATGAGATTTGTTTTGTAAACGTTTATTCTGGAAATTGGTTTTACTTTGTAAGCGTTTATTTTGGAAATGGGCTTTGCTTTGTAAATGTTTATTGTGGAAATGGGTTTTACTTTGTAATTGTTTATTCTGGAAATGAGTTTTGCTTTGTAAACGTTTATTCTGTAAATGGGTTTTACTTTGTAATTGTTTATTCTGGAAATGAGTTTGGCTTTATAAAGGTTTTTTCTGGAAATTGGTTTTGCTCTGTAAATATTTGTTCTGGAAATGAATTTTGCTTTGTAAACGTTTATTCCAGAAATGGAATTTGTTTCGTAAATGTGTATTCTGAAAATGGGTTTTTCGTTGTAAATGTTTATTCCGGAAATGGGTTTTACTTTTTAAATATTTATTCCTTAAATTGGTTTTACTTTGTAAACGTTTATTTTGGAAATGATCTTTGCTTTGTAAATGTTTATTCTGGAAGTGGGTTTTACTTTGTAAACATTTATTCTGGAAATGGGCTTTGCTTTGTAAATGTTTATTCTGTAAATGGGTTTTACTTTGTAAATGTTTATTTTGGAAATGGGGTTTTCTTTGTAAGCGTTTATTCTGGAAATGGGCTTTGCTTTGTGAATGGTTATTGTGGAAATGAGTTTTACTTTGTAATTGTTTATTCTGGAAATGAGTTTTGCTTTGTAAACGTTTATCCCGGAAAAGGGTTTTGCTCTGTGAATATTTGTTCTTGAAATGAATTTTGCTTTGTCAACGTTTATTCTGGAAATGGGTTTTGCTTTATAAACGTTCATTCTGGAAATGGGTTTCACTTTGCAATTGTTTATTCTGGAAATGAGTTTTTTTTGTAAACGTTTATTCTGGAAATTGGTTTTATTTTGTAAACGTTTATTTTGGAAATGGGCTTTGCTTTGTAAATGTTTATTGTGGAAGTGGGTTTTACTTTGTGATTGTCTATTCTGAAAATGAGTTTTGCTTTGTAAACATTTATTCTGGAAATGGGTTTTACTTTGTAATTGTTTATTCTGGAAATGAGTTTTGCTTTGTAAACGTTTCTTCTGGAAATGGGTTCTATCTTGTAATTGTTTATTCTGGAAATGAGTTTTGCTTTGTAAACGTTTCTTCTGGAAATGGGTTCTATCTTGTAATTGTTTATTCTGGAAATGAGTTTTGCTTTGTAAACGTTTATCTTTGGAAATGGGTTTTGCTCTGTAAATATTTGTTCTGGAAATGAATTTTGCTTTATCAACGTTTATTCTGGAAATGGGTTTTGCTTTGTAAATGTCTATTCTGGAAATGGGTTTTACTTTGCAATATTTTATTCTGGAAATGAGTTTGGTTTTGTAAACGTTTATTCTGGAAATTGGTTTTACTTTGTAAGCGTTTATTTTGGAAATGGACTTTGCTTTGTTAAGGTTTATTGTGGAAATGGGTTTTACTTTGTAATTGTTTATTCTGGAAATGAGTTTTGCTTTTTAAACATTTATTCTGGAAATGGGTTTTGCTCTATAAATATTTGTTCTGGAAATGAATTTTGCTTTGTAAACGTTTATTCTAGAAATGGAATTTGCTTCATCAATGTGTATTCTGGAAATGGGTGTTACGTTGTAAATGTTTATTCCGGAAATGGGTTTTATTTTGTAAATATTTATTCTTTAAATTGGTTTTACTTTGTAAACGTTTATTCTGGAAATAAGCTTTGCTTTGTAAATGTTTATTCTGGAATTTGGTTTTACTTTGTAAACGTTTATTTAGGAAATGGGCTTTGCTTTATAAATTTTTATTGTGGAAATGGGTTTTACTTTGTAATTGTTTATTCTGGAAATGAGTTTTGTTTTGTAAACATTTATTGTGGAAATGGGTTTTACTTTGCAATTGTTTATTCTGGAAATGAGTTTTGTTTTGTAAACGTTTATTCTGGAAATGAGTTCTGTTTTGTAAACGTTCATTCTGGGAATGGATTTTGCTCTGTAAATATATGTTCTGGAAATGAATTCAGCTTTCTCAACGTTCGTTCTGAAAATGGGCTTTGCTTTGAAATTATTTATTCTGGAAATGGGTTTATTTTGTAAAAATTTATTCTGGAAATGGGTTTTACTTTGTAAATGTTTCTTTTGGAAATGGGCTTTGCTTTGTGAATGTTTAATCTGGAAATTAGTTTTACTTTGTAAATGTTTATTCTGGAAATGGGGTTTTCTTTGTAAACGTTTATTCTGGAAATGGGCTTCGCTTTGTAAATGTTTATTGTGAAAATGGTTTCATTTTTTAATTGTTTATTCTGGAAAGGAGTTTTGCTTTGTAAATGTTTATTCGGGAAGTGGGTTTTACTTTGTAAACATTCATTTGGACTTTGCTTTGTAAATGTTTATTCGGGAAGTGGGTTTTACTTTATAAACATTCATTTGGACTGTGCTTTGTAAATATTTATTCTGGAAATGGGTTTTACTTTGTAAATTTTTATTTTGGAAATGGGGTTTTCTTTGTAAGCGTCTATTCTGGAAATGGACTTTGCTCTGTAAATGTTTATTGTGGAAATGGGTTTTACTTTGTAATTGTTTATTCTGGAAATGAGTTTGCTTTGTAAACGTTTATCCTGGAAATGGGTTTTGCTCTGTAAATATTTATTGTGGAAATAAAATTTGTTTGTCAACTTTTATTCTGGAAATGGGTTTTGCTTTGTAAACGTTCATACTGGAAATGGGTTTTACATTGCAATTGTTTATTCTGGAAATGAGTTTTTTTTGTAAACGTTTATTCTGGAAATTGGTTTTACTTTGTAAACGTTTATTTTGGAAATGGGCTTTATTTTGTAAACGTTTATTGTGGAAATGGGTTTTACTTTGTAAGTGTTTATTCTGGAAATGAGTTTTGCTTTGTGAACGTTTATTCCGGAAATGGGTTTTACTTTGTAATTGTTTATTCTGGAAATGAGTTTTGCTTTGTCAACGTCTATCCTGGAAATGGGTTTTGCTCTGTAAATATTTGTTCTGGAAATGAATTTTTTTTGTCAACATTTATTCTGGAAATGAGTTTTGTTTTGTCAACGTTTATTTTGTAAATTGGTTTTGCTTTGTAAATATTTGTTCTGGAAATTAATTTAGCTATTTCAACGTTTATTTTGGAAAAGGGCTTTGTTCTGTAAATGTTTATTCTGGAAATGGGTTTTACTTTATAAATGTTTATTCTGGAAATGGGTTTTAATTTGTAAATATTTATTCTGGAAATGGGTTTTACTTTGTAAACGTTTATTCTGGAAATGGACTTTGCATTGTAAATGTTTATTCTGGAAATGGGTTTTATTTTGTAAATGTTTACTCTGGAAATGGGGTTTTCTTTGTAATTGTTTATTCTGGAAATGAGTTTTGCTTTGTAAATGTTTATTGTGGAAATGGGTTTTACTTTGTAAACTTTTTTCCTGGAAATTGCTTTTGCTTTGTAAATGTTTATTGTGGAAATGGGTTTTACTTTGTAAACTTTTTTTTCTGGAAACTGCTTTTGCTTTGTAAATTTTTGTTCTGGAAGTGGGTTTTATTTTGTAAATGTTTATTCTGGAAATGGGCTTTGCTTTGTAAACGTTTATTCTGGAAATGGGTTTTGCTTTGTAAACATTTATTCTGGTAATGGGCTTTGCTTTGTCAACGTCTATCCTGGAAATGGGTTTTGCTCTGTAAATATTTGTTCTGGAAATGAATTTTTTTTGTCAACATTTATTCTGGAAATGAGTTTTGTTTTGTCAACGTTTATTTTGTAAATTGGTTTTGCTTTGTAAATATTTGTTCTGGAAATTAATTTAGCTATTTCAACGTTTATTTTGGAAAAGGGCTTTGTTCTGTAAATGTTTATTCTGGAAATGGGTTTTACTTTATAAATGTTTATTCTGGAAATGGGTTTTAATTTGTAAATATTTATTCTGGAAATGGGTTTTACTTTGTAAACGTTTATTCTGGAAATGGACTTTGCATTGTAAATGTTTATTCTGGAAATGGGTTTTATTTTGTAAATGTTTACTCTGGAAATGGGGTTTTCTTTGTAATTGTTTATTCTGGAAATGAGTTTTGCTTTGTAAATGTTTATTGTGGAAATGGGTTTTACTTTGTAAACTTTTTTCCTGGAAATTGCTTTTGCTTTGTAAATGTTTATTGTGGAAATGGGTTTTACTTTGTAAACTTTTTTTTCTGGAAACTGCTTTTGCTTTGTAAATTTTTGTTCTGGAAGTGGGTTTTATTTTGTAAATGTTTATTCTGGAAATGGGCTTTGCTTTGTAAACGTTTATTCTGGAAATGGGTTTTGCTTTGTAAACATTTATTCTGGTAATGGGCTTAGTTTAGTAAATGATTATTCTGAAAATGGCTTTTACTTTGTAAACGTTTATTCTGGAAATGACATTTTCTTGGTAAATGTTTATTCTGGAAATAGGCTTTACTTTGTGGATGTTTATTCTGGAAATGAGTTTTGCTTTGTAAATGTTTTTTCTGGAAATCGCTTTTGCTTAGTAAATATTTATTCTGGAAATGTCTTTTGCTTTGTAAATGTTTATTCTGGAAATGGCCTTTGCTTATTAAATATTTATTTTGGAAATGGGCTTTGTTTTATAAATGTTTGTGTGGAAATGGATTTTGCTTAGTAAAAATATATTCTGGAAATTAGTTTTGCTTTGTTAACGTTTACTCAGGAAATGGGTTTTGCTTTGTAAATGTTTTTTTTTTGAAATGGCATTTGCTTTGTAAATATTTATTTTGGAAATGGCTTTTGCTTTGTTAACGTTTATTTTGGAAATGGGTTTTGCTTTGTAAATGTTTATTTTGGAAAAGGGGTTTTGCTTGTTAAATGTTTATTCTGGAAATGGGTTTTGCTTTTTAAATGTTTATTCTGGAAATTAGTTTTGCTTTGTTAATGTTTATTCTGGAAATGGGTTTTACTTTGTAAATGCTTATTCTGGAAATGAATTTTGCTTTGTAAACTTTTATTCTGGAAATGGGTTTTGCTCTGTAAATATATATTTTGGAAATTGGGTTTACTTTGTAAATGTTTTTTTCTGGAAATGAGTTTTGCTTTGAAAATGTTTATTCCAGAAATAGGTTTTGTTTCGTGAATTTTGTTCTGGAAATGGGTTTTGCTTTGTAAATGTTTATTCCAGAAACAGTTTTGTTTTGTAAATGTTTGATGTGGAAATGAGTTTTGCTTTGTAGATTTTTATTTTGGAAATGGGTTCTGCTTTGCAAAAGTTTATTCTGGAAATGGGCTTTGCTTTATAAATGCTTATTCTGAAAATGGGTTTTGCTTTGTAAATATTTATTCTCGAAATAGGTTTTACTTCGTGAATGTTTATTCAAGAAATTGCTTTTGCCCTGTAAAGATATATTTTGGAAATGGGGTATGCTTTGAAAAAAATATTTTATCTTGAAATGGGTGCTACTTTGTCAATGCTTATTTTGGAGATGGGTTCTGCTTCGTAAAACTTTATTCTGGAATGGGTTTTACTTTGTAAATATTTATTCTGAAAATGTGGTTTGCTATGTAAATATTTAATCTTAAAATGAGTTTTACTTTTTAAACGTTTTTTTTTTTCAGGAAATGGGGTTTGCTTCGTTAATGTTTATTTTGGAAATGGGTTCTGCTTTGCAAAAGTTTATTCTGGAAATGGGCTTTGCTTTATAAATGCTTATTCTGAAAATGGGTTTTGCTTTGTAAATATTTATTCTCGAAATAGGTTTTACTTCGTGAATGTTTATTCAAGAAATTGCTTTTGCCCTGTAAAGATTTATTTTGGAAATGGGGTATGCTTTGAAAAAAATATTTTATCTTGAAATGGGTGCTACTTTGTCAATGCTTATTTTGGAGATGGGTTCTGCTTCGTAAAACTTTATTCTGGAATGGGTTTTACTTTGTAAATATTTATTCTGAAAATGTGGTTTGCTATGAAAATATTTAATCTTAAAATGAGTTTTACTTTTTAAACGTTTTTTTCAGGAAATGGGGTTTGCTTCGTTAATGTTTATTTTGGAAAGGAGTTTTGCTTTGTAAACGTTTATTTTTGAGATGGGTTTTGTTTTGTATATATTTACTATGGAATTGGGTTACGCTTTGTAATTGTTTATTCAGGAATTGTCTTTTGCTTTGTAAATGTTTATTCTGGAAACGGGTTTTGCTTTGTAAATGTTTATTCTGGAAATGGGTTTTGCTTTGTATATCTTTATTACGGAATTGGGTTCTGCTTTGTAAATGTTTATTGTGAGAGTTGGCTTTGCTTCAATATGTTTATTGGGGGAGGGAGTTTTTCTTTGTAAATGTTTATCTTAGAAAGGAATTTTGCTTTGTAAACTTTTATTTTGGAAATGATTTTCCTTTGTAAATGTTTATTCTGGAAATGGGTTTTGTTTCGTAAACGTTTATTCTGTAAATGGAGTTGACCTTTTCAATTGTTTATTCTTTAAATGGGTTTTGCTTTGGAAACATTTATTCTGTAAATTGGTTTTGCTTTGTAATTGTTTATTCTGGAAATGGGTTTCGCTTTGTAAATGTTTATTTTAGAAATGAATTTGGCTTTCTAAACGTTTTTTTTCTAGAATTGGGGTTTCCTTTGTAAACGTATATTCTATAAACGGCGTTTATTCTGTAAATTTACAATAGTTAAACCAGTTAATAAAATGAGTGTAATGTCATACAAGATCTATGATCAAGACGGCTGTTCACAAAACAGAGTTGTAAAATTGTGCCTAGGCCTGTGTACCTTCTATAAGGTTTAGTAAAACAAGAGGTCTTACATATAACAAATAATTCAAAAGAGATATTATGGAAAAATTCATCACAGCTTATTTTTTATGTTAATTGATTACCCTTTTCGGTAAATAAAATCACAGAATCTAAGTTTATGGGTGAATTTTCACAATATGTAGGCTACGACGATAATTTCACCCCATACCTCTTTCCATTACACTGATTTTTTTTCTTTTCATTGATTCCTCATAAAAATAAATGATGAATAATGAATAACAAAGAGAAATAAGCAGTAGGCCTAACGGTCACTCAAAAAAAAAAGAAAAAAAAAAGACGTTTAACGTTCACTACTATCTTGTCACACTTTCCGCTGTGGTCTTTAACAGTTTCTTGTCTTTCGGTAAAGTGTCTCTGAGTTTAATGACAGTAATCGTTTTAAGATTGTCTTTATCTTGCAATAATCATAAAGTGAGATCCAAAGGACGATAAGAATGAGCGGACGGAGATAAACAGATTTCGTAAACAGTTTAAGTAGAAAACTTCGCCTGAGATTACGTACACCCAGAGCAAGTTTGTAACTACAGGGTGTGGCAAAAGTACGGTTACGTCATTGTCTTTTTTCACCTTCACGATAACGTTTTAGATGTAAATATAATTTTAGCTCATGAGAGATTAAATATTCATTGTAAAATGTATAATGCATGTAAATATAATCTAGATGTCTACTAAATATAAAATATCTAAGTGTTAACTGTAATCCTACTTTTGACCCATCCTGTATATATATAACCTACCAGGACTGTCAAAAATTACGTTTCTATATTTGCATTGATATGCACACACGCGCACACAGATTCAAACCTTCCCACCCCTTCCCCCATTGCTAACTACAACACTGCAGTTGTGCAATTTGTGAGAGTGTGTGGTTTCCAAGTGAACCTCTGGCAGTAGGCTACACCCTTTCACCAGGTTATGACTACTACCTCTCCCGTTTGCTTGTTGACGCAAAGGGACTCGGTTAGATTCTGCCAGTCGTCTCTATCTTGAGCTTTTAAATCAATACTTCTCCATTCATTCTCTCCTACTTCGCGCTTCATAGACCTCAGCCATGTAGGCTTGGGGCTTTCAACTTTCCTAGTATCTTGTGGAGCCCAGTTAAATATTTGGTGAACTAGTCTCTCTTGAGGAGAGCGAAGAACTTGCCCTAACCATCTTCATGTACCCTTCCACATGATCTCATCCACATATTGCACCCGGGTAATGTCTCTTATTGTTTCATTTAAGTCCCAATATCCTTCTGAGGGCTTTGTTCTCAAATCTACAAAATTTGTTGGATATTGTTTCATTGTCCCACCACGACTCATGTCCCCACAGTAACACCAATCTCATTAAATATGATATATAGCCAGATTTTTATATGTAATTTCAAGCAATTTGATTTCCAAATTTTAATTAACCGAGCCATTATCTGATTTGCCTTTTTCAGTCTCTCATTAAACTCCAATTCTAAAGACACACACTTAGGCTGACATGAGTCTTTTTATAATTTATATAGTTTATATATGACATATCTGTTTCTGACGTTGTTGATAGTTTATATAGGACATCTGTTTTGAAGTTGTTACTGTTTTTAATGATATATTGTTAATTTATTCTCATCATTTATTTATTTCCTTATTACCTTTCCTTGGACTTATAGCATCTTGCTTTTCCAACTAGGGTTGTAGCTTGGCTAGTAATAATAATAATAATAATAATAATAATAATAATAATAATAATAATAATAATAATAATAATAATAATGTGGATGAGATCATGGTGAGGGGTAGATAGAGATGGTTTGGGTATGTTCTTCGCACTAACCAAGAGAGATTAGTTCACTAAACGTTCAACTGGCTCCACAAGGCAATGGACAAGGTGGAAGCCCCAGGCCTACATGGCTGAGGACTATGAAGCGTGAAGTAGGATATGATGAATGGAGAAGTACTGATTTAAAAACTGAAGATAGACACCACTGGCGAAAACAAATAAAGCCATTTCTAATCCACTGCAAGACAAAGGCGTCAAGCATGTGAAATTACATCTGGGATTTGATCAGTTTACATCACTATTTTGGCCAACTGCGGGTTGATAATGGTGGGAGATTTTTGTCTGATCGCTCTCAGCAGATCAATCTAGTGTGGGTGGCCCTGATTAGTACTAGTCCACTGCAGAGCACAGTTTCTCTCTTATCAAATCTCATTGAAAGCGATTGCCTTAGTGGCGTCAATGTGTGTCTTACAGGAATCCTCATATTTCCTCAGCTTCTGTAGATTCACAGGAATGAGCCTTTGGTCTAAGAAACCACGACCATTTTTCTCCATTTATTCTATCACTACAGGACAGCTTCGACAAAACTATGTCTCTATCAAGGCATTATTGATTAACATGTTTACAATTCCTTGTATCATTGTAGAGCCTCATATACAAGAGGAACTGTAAACTTACGTTGATAAATAATCACTTCATGAAGACATAGTTTAGTCGAAACAGTGTTGTAGGGAATAGAATATAAGAGGAATCATCAGAGTTTATCAAAGTAAAGGCTTATGTCTGAAAACTTAAAGATGCTGAGGAAATTGAGGATTCCTGTAGGAAACACATTGACGTCACTAAGGAAAATACCTTCTATGAAAATTTAATTATAGAGAAGTTGTCTCAAAAGCATTTATATATATATATATATATATATATATATATATATATATATATATATATATATATATATATATATATATATATATATATATATTAAAATAAGCTATATATATTTTGTTACATCAATGTCTGGATTCTCTTACCGACCTCACGATCAGAGCCCCAGGCTGAACCACTCAAAGACAATAGCTTCTGACCGGCTAGGAATCATACCCTGGTCTAGGAAACTTGTAACAGAGACTTACTACTTAGCCACGAAGTGGTAAGTCACTGTTGTTACAAGTTTCCTGTACCAGGGTTTGATTCCCAGCCGGTCACAAGCTATAGTCTTTGAGTGGTTCCGCCTGGGGCTCTCATCCTGAGGTCTGTAAGAGAAGCCAGACATTGATGTATCAAAATATATAAGGCTTATTTGAATAAGGACAACACGTCTAAATGTATATATATATATATATATATATATATATATATATATATATATATATATATATATATATATATGTATTGATTTCATTCATAAATACTATTACCACTACTACTACCAAAGTGACGCACCTGAGGGTTTCGCCCAGACGAAAGGGCTCACCAGGTGGGTGTAGCCCACTTCCATTTTTGCAGGCTTGGTTTCCACGACCCTCCTTTCATCCTTTGTTTCATTATCTGAACAATTCAAAATTCACCAGAAGAATGCCTTAGGTTAATTGATGCTATCTGATGAAGTAGAGAAGCCATTTGAAACCTATTTCAGTGTTCTGGGCTTTGAAATTACGGGTTTTTACGCCACGCCGGAGGTTGCCAATTTTTATCGAAATAGATTTTGGCCAACTTCCCTCACTCCAGCTAGCCCTATGCAATAGTACACAATCATGATCGATAAAAACATTTAACATTTATCACTGTACCATAAATATTTTATGATGATTGATGACTTAATCCAAGTACTTGATCCTTCCAACTGAGACAGTACTATACACTATAATAGAGGTTTTTACCTCTACATCAAAGGATATTTCCTCTTCAAAACAAAGTTCCCTTTTCTCTCAATCTTCCATAGTCCAACTACTTGATCCTTCCAACTGAGACAGTACTTTATCCTATAATGTAGCTTTGTACATCTACATCAAAGGATATTTCCTCCTCAAAACAAAGTTCCCTTTTCTCTCAATCTTCCATAGTCCAACTACTTGATCCTTCCAACTGAGTCAGTGCTTTATCCTATAATGTAGGCATGTACCTCTATATCAAAGGATATTTCTTCCTCAAAATAAAGTCCCCTTTTCTCTCCATCTTCCATAGTCCAACTACTTGATCCTTCTAACTGAGACAGTACTTTATCCTATAATGTAGGCTTGTACATCTACATCAAAGGATATTTCCTCCTTTAAACAAAGTTCCTTTTTCTCTCCATCTTCAATAGTCCAACAACTTGATCCTTTCCTACTGAGACAGTACTTTATCCTATAATGTAGGTTTGTACCTCTAAATCAAAGCATATTTCCTCCTCAAAACAAATTTCCTTTTTCACTCCATCTTCCCTAGTCCAACTACTTGATCCTTCCAACTGAGACAGTACTTTATCCTATAATGTAGAATTGTATCTCTACATCAAAGGATATTTCCTCCTCAAAACAAAGTTCCTTTTTTTACTCCATCTTCCCTAGTCCAACTACTTGATCCTTCCAACTGACACAGTACTTTATCCTATAATGCAGAGTTGTACCTCTACATCAAAGGATATTTTCTCCTCAAAACAAAGTTCCTTTTACACTCCATCTTCCCTAGTCCAACTACTTGATTCTTCCAACTGAGACAGTACTTTATCCTATAATGTAGGCTTGTACCTCTATATCAAATGATATATCCTCCTCAAAACAAAGTTTCTTTTTCTCTCCATCTACCATAGTCCAACTACGTGATCCTTCCAACTGAGTCAGTGCTTTATTCTATAATGTAGGCTTGTACCTCTATATCAAAGGATATATCCTCCTCAAAATAAAGTTCCTTTTTCTCTCCATCTTCCATAGTCCAGCAACTTGATCCTTCCAACTAAGACAGTACTTTATCCTATAATGTAGGATTGTACCTCTATATCAAAGGATACTTCCTCATCAAAACAAAGTTCCTTTTTCACTCCATCTTCCCTAGTCCAACTACTTGATCCTTCCAACTGAGACAGTACTTTATCCTATAATGTAGGTTTGTAGCTCTATATCAAAGGATATTTCCTCCTCAAAACAAAGTTCCTTTTTCTCTCCATCTACCATAGTCCAACTACTTGATCCTTCCAACTGAGTCAGTGCTTTATCCTATAATGTAGCCTTGTACCTCTACATCAAAGGATATTTCCTCCTCAAAATCAAAGTTCCTTTTTCTCTCCATCTTCCATAGTCCAACAACTTGATCCTTCCAACTGAGACAGTACTTTATCCTATAATGTAGGTTTGTACCTCTATATCAAAGGATATTTCCTCCTCAAAACAAAGTTCCTTTTTCATTCCATCTTCCCTAGTCTCACTACCTGATCCTTCCATCTGAGATAGTACTTTATCCTATAATGTAGGCTTTTACCTCTATATCAAAGGATATTTCCTCCTTAAAACAAAGTTTCTTTTTCTCTCCATCTACCATAGTCCAACTACTTGATCCTTCCAACTGAGTCAGTGCTTTATCCTATAATGTAAGCTTGTACCTCCATATCAAAGGATATTTCCTCCTCAAAACCAAGTTCTTTTTTCTGTCCATCTTCCATATTTCTGCTACTTGATCTTTCCAACTGGGACAGTACTGTATCCAATAATTTAGGCTTGTACCTCTACATCAAAGGATATTTCCTCCTCAAAACATAGTTCTTTTTTCTCTCCTTCTTCCATAGTCATGCTTCTTGATCCTTCCAACTGAGACAGTACTCCATCCTATAATGTAGGCTTGTACCTCTACATCAAAGGATATTTCCTCATCAAAACCAAGTTCCTTTTTTTCCTCTTCTTCTTGCTGCTGCTCCTTTTTTTTCTCTTTTTTTTGGTTTTTATATTTTCTTAGGATTTATTTATTTTCTTTTTTTGCTGCTTCTCCTCCTACTTCACTTCCTCCTCTTGCTGCTGCTCCTTTTTTTCGGGTTTTTATATATATTTTTTTTTAGCTGCTTCTCCTCCTGCTTCTCCTCCTCCTCTTGTTGCTGCTCTTTTTTTTTTCAATTTTTCTTTCGGAATTTTTTTTTTTTTGCTGCTTCTTCCCCTGCTTCTCTTCCTCCTCTTGCTGCTGCTCCTTTTTTTTTTTTTTGGTTTTATATCTTTTTTCAGGACTTTTTTGCTGCTTCATTTCCTGCTTCTCTTCCTCCTCTTGCTGCTACTCCTTTTTTTGGGGGGGGGGTGGTCGTTTTATATTTTTTTCAGGATATTTTTTTTTTTGGCTGCTTCTTCTCCTGCTCCTCTTCCTCCTCCTGCTGCTGCTCCTTTTTTTCTGTTTTTGGTTTTCATATATTTTTTTTTGCTGCTTCTCCTTCTGCTTCTCTCCCTCCTCTGTCTGCTGCTTCCCCCCCCCTTTTGGGGGGCTTCTATATTTTTTTAAGTTTGATTTTGTTTCTTGTTGCTGCTTCTCCTCCTGCTTCTCTTCCTCCTCTTGCTGCTGCTCACTTTTTTTTTTTTTTGGTTTTATATTTTGTTAGGATTTTTTTCCTTTTTGCAGCTTCTCCTCCTGCTTCTCTTCCTCCTCTTGCTGCTGCTCCTTTTTTTATTGTTTTTTTATATAGATTTTCATTTTCTTATTTTTTTCATGTTTTTCTTGTCTTTTTTTTTTTTGCTGCTTTTACTCCTGCTTCTCTTCCTCCTCTTGCTGCTGCTCCGTCTTTTTTATATTTTTCTAGGCCTTTTTGTAATTTTTTGCTTCTTATTCTCCTGCTTCTCCTCCTTCTCTTTCTGTTGCTCTTTTTTTATATATTTTTTTTTTATTTTTTACTTTTGCTGCTTCTCCTCCTGCTTTTTTTCTTCCTCTTGCTGCGGATTTTTAATTTTTTTCTATGTTTTATTATGATTTTTTTCTTTTTTTTTTTGCTGCTTCTGTTCCTGCCTTTTCTCACGACCCCCAGCTGTTGGCAGATTCTGCTCGCTCATAACAGATTCTGTTAGCCACTATTAATTGTAGCTGCTAATTACTGCTGCTGCTAGCTGCAGTCTCTACTATCGTTAGCTGCTGTATGCTGTTGCTTTTGGCTACTAGCAGCTGCTATTTTCTACTGCAAGCTGCTGTTGTAAGTGTTGCTGCTTGCTGCTGCTACTGCTGCTCTTGCTTGCAGTTGCTGCTGCTGCTTACTGCTGCTTCTGCAGATTACTGCTGCTGCTGCTTTTGCTAGCTGCAGCTGCTGCTACCTTTGGTAGCTGCGGCTGCTTTTGCTAGCGGCTGCTGCTGCAGCTGCTTACTGCTGCTTCAGCAGACTGCTGCTGCTGCTTCATTTGCTAGCTGCAGCTGCTGCTACCTTTGGTAGCTGCTGCTACTTTTGCTAGCTGCTGCTGCTGCTGCTTGCTTTTGCTGCAGCCGCTTGCTACTGCAACTGCTGCTGCTGCAAACTGCTGCTGCTACCACCTGCTGCTTGCTGTTTCTCCTAGCTGCTGCTAGCTGCTTCTGATAACGGCTGCTGCATACTGTTGCTAACTTCAGCAGTGACTGCTGCTAGCTACTGCTTTTCCATTGCTGCTGGTTCTGCTACTGCTGCTAACTTCTACTGCTAGCTGCTGTAACTTTTGCTATCTGTTGCTATCTTTTGCTCCTGCTATTTGATGCTCCACAGCTGCGAGTTCCTAAAAATTTAGACTGATGCTGCCCACCTAGCCATGAATGGCTATCTCCAAAAGATGCAGCTTCTCTTCCCAGCCAAAGATGTCTTGGCCCAACCTCCAAGAACTTGTCTGCATACCAGAAGAGTCCCAGCTTCATCCCTCTGCAGAGCCAGTCTTCTAGATTATTCCCCTAGAACCACCCAAAGGTTGGTATCCAAAGGAATAGATCGAGATATTTGACCATTTGTACACTTGACAAACATCTTGTACTCGTCCATTAAGGTACATAGCATAGTAGAATCAGCCAGTTTCCTTCCCTCTGCAGACATGTTGTCCTCCAGGTTATTCCAAGCATCGTTCAAGCTGGATAGTTAAGCCTTGCATCCTTCAAGCTGGGGGCAGTCCATCCAAGCATCCTTCAAGCCAAATATTTTCAGGTGTTCTTTCCAGTGAACCTAGTGTCCTGCTGCTGCTAGCTGCTTCTGCTAACTGCTGCTCCACTGTTGATGCTGCTGTTAACTTGCTAGTTCAAGAAAAAATGTCTATACTGCTGCTGCCCACTTAACCAGAGAAGTAGCTTCTCTTTCCAGCCAAAGATGTCTTGGTTCACCTTATAACAACTTGTTTGCATACTAGAAGAATCCCAGCTTCGTCCCTCTGCAGAAGCAGTCTTCTAGATTATTCCCCTAGAACCACCCGAAGGTTGGTATCCAAAAGAATAGATCTAGATATCCGACCATTTGTACACTTGACAAACACCTTGTACTTGTCCTTCAAGGTACACAGCATACTAGAATCAGCCAGGTTTCTTCCCTCTGCAGATCCTGTTGTCCTCCAGGTTATTCCAAGCATCGTTCAAGCTAGATAGTTAATCCTTGCATCCTTTAAGCTGGGGGTAGCCCATCCAAGCGCCCTTGAAGCCAGATATTTTCAGGTGTCCTTTCTAGTGAAACTGATGTCCTGAACCTGTCCAGAATGGGTGAAGGACAAAACTAAACAAAAAGATTCATCCTTTCCAAACAAAACTAAACGAAAAAAAAATCCTTTTCAAATAAAACTAAATAAAAAATTTATTCCTTTTTTTCCTATCAATATTTTTTTTTTTGTGGCGATATTATAATCACCAT
>NC_090750.1:11245193-11252693 GCF_036898095.1 Palaemon carinicauda
TTTGTATATTCTAATTTCTTTGTTATGATTTTGATCTCATGCTTCAGTAATGTGAAGAGAAATTTTAAAGAAACAGAAGAAAATTTGAATATTTACGAACATACCAACATTTACCAAAACAAGCCAGAAAAATATGAGAATAATCACCAAAGACTACAGACTAGACAGGTATGACGTTACCCAGAGCTGGTCAATAACTATAGTTCGAGAATGAATGAAAACCGTACTTATCCCAGAGCCTTTGGGTATGGAGGTTCGGAGAAGGAGCTCCATATTATGTACAGTCGAAACTGTGTATTGATGTTCGAAGAAAATCCTGGATCAAGCATGAGGCGAAAGCGAAAGACCAGATGGGATCCATGGGGGAATTTGAGGCATAAATAATAATAATAATAAAAACAATAATAATAATAATAATAATAATAATAATAATAATAATAATAATAATAATAGTAATTATTATCAATATTATCATTATTATCATTATTATTTTTATTATCATTATCACCATTATTATTATTATTATTGTTATTATTATTATCATGACTTCTTAGCCTACAACCCTTGTGTGAAAAGCGGGATGCTATAAGTCCAGGGAAAATAGCCCAGTGAGGAAAGGAAAAAATGGAAAAATAAAATACTTCTAGAAATGTAACAACAGCAAAATAAATATTTTCTATATAACTAAAAAAAAAAAAATAACAAAAAGAGGGGTAGAGGAATTAGATAGAATAGTGTGTCCGAGTGTACCCCCAAGCAAGAGAACTCTAATCTAAGACACTGGAAGCCTATGGTACAGAGGCTATGGCACAACCCAAGAAAAGAGAACAATAGTTTGAATTTGGAGTGTCCTTCTCCTAGAAGAGCTGCTTACCATAGATAAAGAGTATCTTCTACCTTTACCAAGAGGAAAGTGGCCACTGAACAACTACATTGCAGTAGATATCCCCTTGAGAGAAAAAATTATTTGGTGATCTCAGTGTTGTCAAGTGTATGAGGAAAGAGGAGAATATGTAAAGAATAGGCCAGACTACTAGGTGTATATGTAGGCAAATGGAAAATTAACTAACCAAAGAGACGAATCCAACGTAGTATTGTATGGTCAGTCAAAGGATCCAAAAACTCTCTAGCGGTAGTATCTCAACAGGTGGCTGGTGCCCTGGCCATCCTATTACCTACAACAAAACATACTTACCTATATAATAAGGAATATATATATATATATATATATATATATATATATATATATATATATATATATATATATATATATATATGTATATATATATATATATATATATATATATATATATATATATATGTATATATATATGCATATATATATATATATATATATATATATATATATATATATATATATATATATATATATATATATATCTTTCCGGTCACGCTCAGCGGAAATGTCAGAGGTATAACTACTTGGTCTCTCCCTGTTCCTCAGATAGGGGGATGGGGAGTAGTCATACCCTGGTGAGAGGGGTTATAGTTAGGAAAGGGAAAGGGGTTGAGAATGGTTGAATCTTTGTGTATGCGTGTATGTGCATATCTATCTAAATATTTAGCCGTTATTTCTTATGGGTCGCGTACGCTAGTCGTTTAATAATGAACCGACATTTGAAAATGAATTTTTAATTATTAGAGATTTACAATCATGTACTATTCTTAAAGCGAATTTTTTTTTTTAAACGAAGTAGGAGGAAGAAGGAAGAAAACGAAAAATGGACAATAGACGATAGCTGACAAAACTGACGATCTAAAATAGAAAAATCTATTTACCTGAATTGAGGTTTCAGTTACATCTGTCATTTAAACTAGAAAGAGAAAGAGAAAGTTATTTACACAGAAAAAAAAGAGACCTTTTTTTTTTAAAGTTTGGTGACCCAAATTGGAATGCTATCTTTTTTTACCTGGTGTGTTTCATAAAAATCGCACCGCACGAAAGAGAGAGAGAGAGAGAGAGAGAGAGAGAGAGAGAGAGAGAGAGAGTTGTGAGCATTTTCAATATTCCAAGAATTCGAGTTAATGGGTTGCCTGTCATAAGAATAAATCTAAAATTTTTGACTATTCGAAATATGAACAACACACTAAGTATTTTTCCTATACGTCATGCAAAGTAAGCGATTTCTTCTTTTCTTTTTACTATCAAGCTGTTGGAATCTCTTCCTGCTTCTGTTTTTTCCCGATAATAGTATTCTCTCTTTTAAAACAATTACGGTTCATGACAGCTTTCTTTTTTTGTTCAAGTCTCTTATCTCTTCTTTCTTTTTTTAGCTTTTATCCATTTTACTCGTTCTAGGCCTAAAAAAGGTCATTATGTCACCCCCCCCTCTCTCTCTCTCTCTCTCTCTCTCTCTCTCTCTCTCTCTCTCTCTCTCTCTCTCTCTCTCTTTTGAGTGCTGTGCGATTTTTATGAAGCAGACCAAGTAGGTTGGGGTCTAGGTAACAGTAAAACATTACTAGAATATATATATATATATATATATATATATATATATATATATATATGTATATATATATATATATATATATATATATATATATATATATATATATATATATATATATATATATATACAGAGAGAGAGAGAGAGAGAGAGAGAGAGAGAGAGAGAGAGAGAGAGAGAGAGAGAGAGAGAGAGCCGGACACTCTCTCTTTATTATACAGGTGAGATAACTAATGTTTGTATTTCGTGTTTCTCACCTGGATTGCATCTCCTCCTTCATAAGTCTTTCTGCAAGGGATCTTCTTCAAAATCCTCCGTCAACGGCACCATTCCCCACAACCATCCCATCATACTACCCTCCTCCTTTGAGGATCTCTGACACCCTTCTAAACCCGTATTACAACTTTTCTGCTAACACCCTCCCAGGAGGCGTCCTCTTTCGATATGAACCTTTTTATATCAGATCTTCACTAAGACCTTCGTACAACGACACGTCACCCACAGAGTATTCCTTCTGCGGCTATCCTTTTTGAGAAACTCGTCCCCAAACCCATCTCTAACACGCGCCTTTCCATTAAAGCCTTCATAAAGGGACCTCACTCTAGTGTCATGCATCAAGGCATAAACTCTTTAGATATGATAAGCAGCTCTTCTAAGAGGATACTCCAAAATCAAACCATTGTTCCCTAGTCTTGGTTACTGCCATAGCCTCTGTACCGTGGTCGTTCACTATCTAATTTCTCTTCCTCTTGTTTTTTTTTTTTTAAGTTTTTATAGTTTATATGGGAAATACTTATTTTAATGTTGCTACTTTTCTTAAAATATTGTATTTTTCCTTGTTTCCTTTCCTCAATGAGCTATTTTCCCTGTTGAAGCCCCTGGGCTTATAGCATCCTGCTATTCCAACTAGAGTTGTAGCTTAGCAAGTAATAATAATAATAATAATAATAATAATAATAATAATTCGCCAAATTCACCGCTAAACTCCATCTGGTCTATCGCTTTCACCTCATGCTGAAATCCTGGATTTGCTTCGAACCTCAATACACAGTTTCCGCTGTACAGTATATGAAGCACCTCGTCCGAACCTCCATTCATTCTCACACGAGAGTTATTAACCATCTGTGAATGACGTCATACCTACCCAGTTTGTAGTCTTAGGTGATTGTTCGCGTATTTTGTTGGTTTGTCTTAGTAAATGCTGGAATGCTCTTGAACATTAAAATTTTCTTCTATTTCTTTCAATTTTTCTTTTTATCCTTGGAGCTAAGAGTTAAAAATTTTACGGTAATTGTTTACAAGACCACGCTCTCAATATACTGCCAAATTATGCAAACTTATGGTTTTCCTTTACTGCTTTTTCAGAATTTAAAACAATTCGCCACATAGAATACAAGTTGAAATTATATATAAAAGAAAAAAACTACAACATTATAGAAAATTAGCCTGGTTTCCTAAACGACCTGGAACTGACTTCGTCAACAAAGTCAACCAAACATAAGATCGTGATACCAGCGTACATTTGATATATATCTAAATTTATATTTAATTAGAATTGGATTTATTACTCAAAAGTGTCACTATTCTCGAATTGTATATTTTATGGCCACTTTTGAGTAATTACTCCCTTTTTAATTTTATATATATTTTGAATGTATGTCAAATGTACGCTGGCATCACAAACTTCTGTTTGGTTCACTATGTTGACGATGTCAGTTCCATGTCGTTTATTGAGGAACCCAGGCTATTTTTTTTTCTATAATCTTATCTTGTTCCCCATGTAGCGAATTGTTTTTAATTATGAAAAGTTAATAGAGGAAGGCAATAGCTTTGTATAATTTGGCTGTATATGGAGAGAATGGACTTGTAAACAAATATATATATATATATATATATATATATATATATATATATATATATATATATATATATATATATATATATATATTTATATATATATAATATATATATATATATATATATATATATATATATATATATATATATATATATATATATATATATATATATATATATAAATATATACGTATATTAACCTCATGCTCATCTTTAATTGCTTAGAAAAAATGATAAATGATCATCCGGATGAAACGAATGAATCAATGCAAAAGTTCTACATTTGTGCACTATAATGATCCATTTTACTTTGCAACCTTCGGCCACACGCCCATAAATCTTCAAACACGGATTTCTCTCTCCCTACTTTTCCGCATTTTCGGTCGACACACATTTTCCACTTTAGGGTCCTTCATGCAACGCCATAAATATGGATAAATGGCAAAAGCAACCATTTCATGTCAGTGTACGCATTGATTTTTTTTTTTTCATTTCACTTTTTTCCTATTTATTGAATATTTCCCGATATAAAGGTTTTCTTTGTTTACAGGTGAAGTCAAACAAATGCTTTTGTGAAATTAAAAATTAGAACTTGATGGCAGGTATGTTCAAATATTCTTTAAAATTGAAATTATAAAGACTGCTCGTGAACGGCAGATGTTACAGGTGGGTCGTTTCGCTGCGGCAAAATATCTTGAAGACCAAACACATTTCCATAAGATCAGTACCCAAGATCTTTCACTGCCAAAGTTTGGACCAATAGCGACCGGACAGTGGCTGCTGATGATTTAACAGATCTGCCTATGAGCCCAAAATCCCCTTTCCCTGAGTCATTGGAACAGTAAGGTCACAGTTTCTCAGTGATATCTATCTAGCAGAGAGCATGACTTGAGCTGAGACTTCAGAGATTGTGAGTCACCAATGATCCACTAAGTTAATGGGAACTGGGAGCCAATTATGTGATCGGGAGATTATTAACCATTATCATTCAAGTGTTCTGTCACATACCGCTAAGAATATACGTCTTATGGCCTTTTCTAGGGGAAATGACTGGGTTCAGCCGAAAATCTTAAACATGCTCCTCCTTTAAGTATGACCACTTCCTCACAACCGATTCATGTAACAACAAAGTTGATAATAATAAAACAGTTTGTAGGTTATTATGATATCTTAAATATTGCTGTCATACACAATACATCCATGTATAGGATAAAAGAGATAATGTTTATTTGTGAGTGAAAGATATGACTTACTAACTGCATTGGCAAGACATTAAGAGAGTTATAGCTTAAAACATACCCTGCCTTATAAGTAGTTTATGGGTAGTGGATATGGCTTAAAGTTGACACTACAAGGCATACTGTAGGTGGAACTGGAAGTCTATAGCATCTTTCTTTTCAATTTCCAGTCTAATTCTTTTGGTTTCTCTGAAGCTTAATATCTATATCTTGGACGTAGCTAATTCCAATTGTTTTCTATGAGACTCAGTGGTTGCATGAAACTCCTTTGCGACAATAAAGCCCTTAAATTCTCTAATATTTCAACGACAACCCCAACACCCGGTCCCCCTCACATTGATATGGCCTTCCTAATACTCTTATGCAATGGAAATTGAGGTGTAAACTGCCAAGCTCCGACAAACGCTTCAATAAATCCCATTATGGCCATTAGCTGTCATGATACGTCTGGAGTTTGAACACGATCTGGTCGTTCAAGTGGCGTCACAGCGATGCGCGAAACCATTTGCTCAAAGGGGTTCGTTCTCGGCCGTCACGTAAATACTATTCCCGTTTCAGCTGAATGATGCTGGCGTTCTCTTTCTTCTTCGAAATTGTTTTCTTACGGAACATGTCCATCATTTCGTCTATTTACTTTACATTCTAAAAATCAAGCTGTAACCTCAGTTTGAAATGTAAAATTTTATGCCAGGTTAAAAAGTACTTTTAATGCCGTTAGTTAATATTCTCTAACATCCCAATCAAAGGATCTCTCACTTATTTCCTTCATATCTGATTCAATGGACCTTTTTTTTTCATTTGTGTGTATTTTAAAGATAATCCTTCAATACTAAAGTTTGTCTCTGGTCTAAATTTATATCCTGTTTTAAGGTATATTTGATAATAACTCTCAATCAGTTTTATATATATATATATATATATATATATATATATATATATATATATATATATATATATATATATATATATATATATATATATATATATATATATATATATATATCTGATATAAAATATAATTCATTGCCTTCGTATATATGTGTTTTGAAATATATTCTATAACTTTCGTGAGTGTCTGATTTAAGATATCCTTCATTTTTGTAGTTAAAAGAGCCTCCGTTATTGTTGGATATATCTTATTTAAAAGTTTCTCCACGTTTTTTCCTTATATTTGATTTTAAAAAAATCTCTATTTCTTTCAAATATTCTAGATTTAAAAGATCCTCCATTTTATGGAATCTTTATGATAATAATTTACTCCTATATGATTGAGACCAATAATTTTTAATCATTTGAAAGGTAAAGTTAACTAATTTGTGTATAATAATATGAAGGGTCTGTCTCAAACTATGATTAACTGTACCTTGCTAGGCGGTATATCTTAGCAATCCATGTTTCCAAATTGTTGCAAAAGTATAAACAGATGATCAACCTGGTGGAGTAACGAGAACTTCGGGTGTGGAGGAGATGCCCCCTAAATATGGATGAATTCACTGGCTGCAGGGTGATGGATTGGGTTTAAGGCGATAGGCAAGATGTGTCTTCGGCTACTACTCTCGATGCCTGGTGGATGATCTTACTGGAATTAATATGGACTGACAAGGGTCACTTGCCTTAGTTAGATAGGAACTGCACCTCACAGGGAACTGACTATCCTTGTATGAATGAAGTCTATGAAACCTCTATGAAATAAGTCAGTCTATGGAAAGAGAATGTCCCCAGTCCAGGACATAGTGGGGTGTTAAGAGACTCCTGGTTTATAAATATTAAGAAAAAATTTAAAATTGGGAATTGGAATGTTAGAACCATGAATCCGATTGGGAAGTTATAGCAAGTGGAGAATGAATTTATTAAATATAGTTTGGATATCTTGGTCCTTAGTGAAACACGTTGTGGGTGAAAGAGGAATGATAAAGAAATTTTAGACCAATGGAATA
>NC_090750.1:11257693-11260193 GCF_036898095.1 Palaemon carinicauda
CGAGAAATAAATTGAATTATTTTATCCCAATGTTAATCTAAAGTTAGTCCTTTGCTACAAAAGTATTTTTGGTTCGATATCCAACATACTAACCCAACTATTTAATGTAGAAGTGGAGAAGATAACTGAACATCAGCTTCCTTGTATACAAACTGTAAAATAGTAAATACCGGAGAACAAAGGCTTCATAAAAAGAGCGTAGTACAATGTGATCTCATCAATCACCACATGGCAAGTCTGGGCAGTTTAAACAAAGCCTTCTCGAGTTATTCGAGATTGCCTTGGTTTAAGTCGCTGATGGGTGGACCTGGTATTGCTAAAACATTTGACCCGTGTCAGACGCCTTATTGTTAACTATACGGTCCTGGTTATTGAAACCCCGAGGAAGATTAACGTGCCTTCTTTATAATTCTATTGTTAAGCTCATCCCATACTAACTCAGTCCTTCCCAGAATTGTAAACAGTTTAACACCTTCATTTCCAAACCCTTTATCTCTCTTCATGTAGCTGAATCTTAAGACCACTCCCCTCTTAACATTTCTTCCCAATTATGTTCAATCAATCTAGACAGGATGCTATTTTGTTCACCGTTGTCAATGGACGCAACCATGGATGGACCTTGCAACCTCAAGTTGCCAAAACTATGACAGAAGACACAACTTCCAAAAATGCCCGCCCCCTTCCTAATTGTAGACGGACCTTACCTATGTCTACCAAGTTAAAACAGTTTATATTCTGAAATGGGAATCACTCTTTATTCCAAGAAGTCTTTGACTGCAGCCACAAAAAGTTCATGACGGGTTGCTCAGAGAGGTCTAAGTGTACTGGTGGCGGACTTAGTCTGGGGCCGGAGTTCAATCTACAAGTCCTTGCTCTGCCCAAGCCCAACGCAATTCTAAAATTTAAGGACTATGTATAACACCTCACTTCTAGCTGATCCAGATTCTCAAGCAGAGTTCTTCTTGAGTTTATTGTTCCTGTCTCAAAGTGTTAAGTTTTTGCAAATAAAAAGACGAGTTGAAACTAAAGAAATGTGTTATTGTTATACCCCATACAATGAAGAAGAAAATAAGCAAATTTGAAAATAACTATTCCTCCATAAGATATTCAAGAGAAATAATCACTAGGTATAATCACGTTAACCACCTCGCATAATTAATAGCGTATCCCTGGCTTAGTTATCGATATCCATCGGACAAGGGGTTCATAGAGGAATTAATTGCCAATCCCTGCCTTAGTTATCGATATCCATCGGACAAAGGGTTCATAGAGGAATTAATTGCCAATCCCTGCCTTAGTTATCGATATCCATCAGACAAAGGGTTCATAGAGGAATTAATTGCCAATCCCTGCCTTAGTTATCGATATCCATCAGACAAAGGGTTCATAGAGGAATTAATTGCCAATCCCTGCCTTAGTTATCGATATCCATCAGACAAAGGGTTCATAGAGGAATTAATTGCCAATCCCTGCCTTAGTTATCGATATCCATCAGACAAAGGGTTCATAGAGGAATTAATTGCCAATCCCTGCCTTAGTTATCGATATCCATCAGACAAAGGGTTCATAGAGGAATTAATTGCCAATCCCTGCCTTAGTTATCGATATCCATCAGACAAAGGGTTCATAGAGGAATTAATTGCCAATCCCTGCCTTAGTTATCGATATCCATCGGCCAAGGGGTTCGTAAACGAACCACATAAGTTATGTATGAGTAGCTGTGTGCAGTCCAGACCTCTTGATTAGAGAAAAAATGGATCCTCTCGGCTATAAGAAGAAAGTCTCACCAGCATATCCTCCATATCTTGGGTAATGCCATAGCCTCTGTATCATTGTCTTCCACTGTCTTGAGACAGAGTTCTCTTGCTTTAGGCTACAGAAATCAGGCACATTATTCTATCTCTTTACCTATTTCCTTTCCTCACTGGGCTAATTTCTGGGTTGGAGCCTTTAGACTTATGGCATCCTTTTTTTTTCCTATTAGAGTTATAGCTTAGGTAATAGTAATGATGATAATAATATGCAAAGGAAACACATCTTAATATTATGACATATTTTATATGTTTTGAAATTATATGCCTCATTAGGAAAAACATTTACTTGAAATTGGTTCCAACGATTCAAGCAACATGGCAGGCGATCAGAACCAATGTTACTCCCAGAAAAAAAGCACCAAATGCGAATAGTGATTTATGAGGTATGATTACATTCAGGACATTACCCGGATCAGGTCAATGTCCTGATCACTCCATAATGTTCCTTAATCATGTGCCTCCGAAGACTCATAATCTCCTTCAACTCTCAGGAACAAAAGGATACCATAAGTGAGTGGCATTCGATGCTTTTAGGTACATTAAGTTATATCCACCTTTGGACCTTTAACCATCAACGATGTTACCCTTGCCCTCTGTTATTATTATTATTATTATTATTATTATTATTATTATTATTATTATTATTATTATTATTATTATTATTATTATTATTATTATACTTGGCT
>NC_090750.1:11270193-11275193 GCF_036898095.1 Palaemon carinicauda
TGTTCAGATCGTTTTGCCAAATATATATATATATATATATATATACAGTATATATATATATGTATATATATAAATATAAATATATATATATATATATATATAAATATGTATATATTTATATATATATATATATATATATGTATATATATATATTTATATATACATATATAAATATATATATATATATATATATGTATATATATATATATATATATATGTATATATATATATATATATATATTTATATATGTATATATATATATATATATGTATATATATAAATATATATATATATATATATATACATATATATATATATATATATATATACATATATTTATATATATATATACATTTATATATATATATATATATATATATTTGTTGTGCCAATTGATTAAGTATCTATTTACTTATGATATTGATGAAAAGTTATTGTCACCATTTAAGCAAAATTTGCACTCGAACATTTGAAGTACGCAAAGAAAGAGTGGGGCTAACTCCAGAGAACTCTCAGGATTCAAATCAAAACCAATGATCCTCTTAAGACAAAGCTTGGGAGATGAAGCTTACTGAAAAATTACAGAATAGATTTTCGAGTTTAAGACATTGTACTCTTTTAAAACTCTTCTAAATAACTCAAATAAAATGGTGGATTTCGCTTATGCCTTCAAAGAACCAAATGTGGGTGAGTATATTGGACCTTCCATGCTGTTCTCACTGGTATGTTTGATTCATATAATAAAAAGCATAATGATTATGATCAAAGGGGAACTTCAAAACCACATCAACATTATGCATACACTTAAAGTTCAGGTAATAGCTAACCTGAATACCACAGACCAGTTTCTATTGAAAGCATGGAACGTAGGTGTTCGCTTGGAAATCAAACAAGACTTAAGTCATGACGAAAGTCGGAGGTGAGAAAGAGGCCGGGGGATATTGCAAAAGTAGTCTAAAGAGCAGAGGATGGGGGCAGGGAGCTGGGATGCCAAGAGCAAGACGAGTAAATGGGGACCTTCTGACCTGTACATCTAGTAAGTGGAAAAGCGTAAATAAAACTAAGAGGAAAGTGTGAACGAGAGCACACCGACGAGAATAATGACAGAAAACTGATAAAAACAGTCTAGGTATAGAGTAGAACGAGAGAAATGTGAGGAAGAACACAGCCTGAAGAGGAAGAATGCAAAGCAAAGGATGGAATGTAACAAATGATATAATCTAAGAAGGTATATGAGGGAGACGAAAGACTACCTGGGGAAATAATATCTGGAGAAGGGGGAACCGATGATATATGAGAGCAAAAGACACGTGAAAGATAATCCAGGCAAAAAGCAAAGCGGGGAATTGGAAGATGGACGATGAATCTGTGTTCGAGAGAGAGAGAGAGAGAGAGAGAGAGAGAGAGAGAGAGAGAGAGATAGGAAGGAACTCACAAAAATAAAGATAATTATCTGTAAAAGGTTAGGAAAAATTATTATAAGAAGATTGAGGAAGGAAAAGATAGGAAATACGGCAAACAACCAAATGAAGCCATAAAATAAATAAGATAAGCTCTAGGTGTTAAAATAGGCAAGATGATATTCAATCATCCAAGAATATTTTGTCTTCCTCTACTTTTTGGCAGTGTTGTAAAGGAAATTAGTATGCTGGGTCATGACAGGTGTTATAAAATTGTCTTCACAAAGGCACACAACTGTGGAAGAATCAAGACTCTGCTCAAATGCAGAAGCACGTTCTCTTTTATAATCCAAAAAACATTTTTCTAGAAAGTTGAGGGTGAAACTATATAATGCCATACATCCATCTGGCAGGATGTCTTTAAGTACATGACTAGATAATTCATCAAATACAGAGATCAACTTCTTTGGAGCTTTTGTATAAGCCTGATTGGGCTTCTCAATAGCTTGAGAAACAGGAAAAGTACAATCAAACTTAGCAACATCATACCAATAATAATAATAATTGATATAATAGCTCGAAGGTTTACTCACGCCAAAATAATCTGTCATAGGTTGTTCACAAGCGAGACTAAGTACATTATCATTATGATTTTCTGGTATAACATACTGAATCATGGCATGGTCAGACTTCTGATCTAAAATCAGCTTTAAATTCGACTTAGAATCTCAACAAGAATTGAATAACAGACTACCAGTTCTTTCTGACACATGAATGAAATCAGGCAAATCAGTATTCAACTGTCAAACAGAAATGTCTCAGACATGTTAACATCGCCAGCAGACGAGACATCATTACAAACAAAGGTTTAGTCAAAATAGAGGTAATTTGAATTTTCAATAAGAGATTAATCACAAAAAAACTTTTCTTATCAGAACTGTCAGGAGTCATGGTATCGTGAACCGAAATGTCTTCACTAGACAGGTGGGTAGAACAGTTAACAGTAGAAACACTAGCAGGAACCGACATCTCATTACTCCTCTTGTTGGTAGGACTGTTAACAGGTGAATAGGTATCGTGAATTAATATATCTTCACGACATAGTTCTATAGAACAATCACCAGTGGTTACAGCACAACAAACCAACGTGTGATAATGTCTCCACTGTTGTTTATTCTAGAAAACAACAGTGCAAATATTTTCACAAACCAACACATTATCAGATGTGTAGGTAGAACTCTAAGTCTTCTGATGAGTCTCAGCACTCGAAGAAAACAGAAAAGACAAATCAGGACTAAGAACCTCCAATTCCTGATAAAAAAAAATTGTCTCTTTAACCATCTTTGGTTCGACATCAACTTTCTCATCTACCAAGTCAATACCGAAAAAAAATTGAACGCCATTAACAGGCAACTCGGAAACCACACCAACAACAGCAGGCCCTGATATCCATTAACAAAGAAGATCCATAAGATACAAGGATCGCTAAAATGACCGCCACCAAGCTCATGAACAGGAACATACTCCCAAGTAAACGAATGCTCAGTCACAGGGACAAATTACGTCAAAATTGGTAACTGGGCACAGCCAGTACTACATATGATACAAACAAGGTGTGGTGAAACACCATTAACACTAACAAAACACTTAACAGAATATGGCTGGAAAACCTTATTATAACAGGTCTGGAACAAACACTGGAATTAACAGGCTTCCTATCAAAACGTGTTAACTAGTGTTAACCTTTATGGGTAGCACACTATAGTGAGACTTTGGTAGAGTAAGAGCCACGGTTTTAGCTTCTTCTTTACTCCCCAAATTAAAATAACCATGTGACTTGTTTTCTTATAATAATTACATTTTGCAGAACTGCTATTGGTTGACTTGCTATCCAAACTGCTGTTTTGAGAATGAATGTGAAAATCGGAACTAGACCTTTGACCTTCAACATTTTTACTGGAGTGCTTATCTGTGTCCTTACAGTCTTTTGACTAATGAAACGTTTTATCTTATGACCTTGACTCCATATGAGCCATTATATAATCATCACCACATACAGCTGTTTCACACAAGGTGGATAACTTTTTTTAATTCAGAAAAACCTCAATATTATCACTAAAACGGTTTTTAAACTGGACATTTAAAATAATTGCCTTTCATCTCTAAAGATCATCCTTACATTTTGCTTTTTTACACCATTTATTAAGCCAATCTGATAGTTCACTACTGAATTTTACATATGTCTGCTTGTCTTGTTTTGTCCAATTCCAAAACTTCATTCTATAAGTCCCAGAATTTAGTTCATAATTTTCAATTCTATCCTTGGGAATGGAAGCATATACTGTTTGTGCCCTACTACACAATACTCATGACAACATACAGTATATACCCAATTTTCTGCTAGCCTCTTACATTTTTACAGTTTCTCTCAAAACATACAAAATGTTAATTAAAATCCTTTTTCATTAAATGAAGGCACAACTCTATATTCGTTAGAAATACCTGACTTACATTAATCTGAATCATTAGAATTAGCCTGTTTATTTTTTCCAAGTTCTGACTGATTTTGAATATGAAGGTCATGAAGCTTTATCTGAGCTTCCCTATCTTTTTGTCTCTGCTTAGCTGAAAATATTAATTGCTCATGTTTAATATTAGATTACCTTCTCTCCTCACCTAATTGTTCACATTAAACTTAGCTTCTAATTGCTCACGTTTAAATTTGACTTCTAACTTTAATTTCTCACATTCAGCCCTTATTCTAATCCTTTTATGTTCTATAGCTGATGAACTTAAAACCACTGATTAACTATCAATATCATCCAATGCATCATGAGGAAATATTTAACCAAATGATGAACTAACAAATATTTTACCCTCATCCTTCTTCATCAAATTTCTCACGTTAAGCTAAAGATGTTAGCTTAAAATCACTCAGCAGGATTTCTTGAAATCATTTACCTTTTCAATTTGTGGATCCTTACAAAACTGGTCGAAAAACTCAGAAGCATAAAAATAACTACGTGTATGCTGTCTATTTTGTACGAATGACAAATATTCAATTTCTGAGCAATCTTTTAAATTTCAAATAAAATAACAATTCAGATCTCAGACAGGCCTCCAATGATGTTACGGTCAGCTATATCAAAACATAGAACATATAGAATCTGCGACTGTATCTTAATCCCGTAATAATTGATTTAGCATGAAAAATTGTAAAAAAAGTAACAGCGAGAGAAATCAATAATTAGCAAACGTAACAATAACTATATTCTACAATAAAGACAATATTTACAATATTTTACAAGATTCATAAAATACTTACAGTTTACCTATTAATAATAATTTGAACAAATACAGCATAATAAAGGCCTGTGATTTAGAAGTCTCTATGATTTTGAGACTCGGAGAAAGAGAGGAATGTTGATTTCCAATGAACAACTGCAAAATTCCAGAACGCAGTTTCAGAGGTAAAAGATGATAATCAGCAACACACCCTCTGAAGATGTGCAATCTTCCAAGAATTTTTTGTCTTCCTCCATATTCTGGCAGCGTTTTAAAGGAAATTTATATGCTGGGTCACGACATGTGTCATAAAA
>NC_090750.1:11280193-11282693 GCF_036898095.1 Palaemon carinicauda
CTCCATAAGATATTCAAGAGAAATAATCACTAGGTATAATCACGTTAACCACCTCGCATAATTAATAGCGTATCCCTGGCTTAGTTATCGATATCCATCGGACAAGGGGTTCATAGAGGAATTAATTGCCAATCCCTGCCTTAGTTATCGATATCCATCGGACAAAGGGTTCATAGAGGAATTAATTGCCAATCCCTGCCTTAGTTATCGATATCCATCAGACAAAGGGTTCATAGAGGAATTAATTGCCAATCCCTGCCTTAGTTATCGATATCCATCAGACAAAGGGTTCATAGAGGAATTAATTGCCAATCCCTGCCTTAGTTATCGATATCCATCAGACAAAGGGTTCATAGAGGAATTAATTGCCAATCCCTGCCTTAGTTATCGATATCCATCAGACAAAGGGTTCATAGAGGAATTAATTGCCAATCCCTGCCTTAGTTATCGATATCCATCAGACAAAGGGTTCATAGAGGAATTAATTGCCAATCCCTGCCTTAGTTATCGATATCCATCAGACAAAGGGTTCATAGAGGAATTAATTGCCAATCCCTGCCTTAGTTATCGATATCCATCGGCCAAGGGGTTCGTAAACGAACCACATAAGTTATGTATGAGTAGCTGTGTGCAGTCCAGACCTCTTGATTAGAGAAAAAATGGATCCTCTCGGCTATAAGAAGAAAGTCTCACCAGCATATCCTCCATATCTTGGGTAATGCCATAGCCTCTGTATCATTGTCTTCCACTGTCTTGAGACAGAGTTCTCTTGCTTTAGGCTACAGAAATCAGGCACATTATTCTATCTCTTTACCTATTTCCTTTCCTCACTGGGCTAATTTCTGGGTTGGAGCCTTTAGACTTATGGCATCCTTTTTTTTTCCTATTAGAGTTATAGCTTAGGTAATAGTAATGATGATAATAATATGCAAAGGAAACACATCTTAATATTATGACATATTTTATATGTTTTGAAATTATATGCCTCATTAGGAAAAACATTTACTTGAAATTGGTTCCAACGATTCAAGCAACATGGCAGGCGATCAGAACCAATGTTACTCCCAGAAAAAAAGCACCAAATGCGAATAGTGATTTATGAGGTATGATTACATTCAGGACATTACCCGGATCAGGTCAATGTCCTGATCACTCCATAATGTTCCTTAATCATGTGCCTCCGAAGACTCATAATCTCCTTCAACTCTCAGGAACAAAAGGATACCATAAGTGAGTGGCATTCGATGCTTTTAGGTACATTAAGTTATATCCACCTTTGGACCTTTAACCATCAACGATGTTACCCTTGCCCTCTGTTATTATTATTATTATTATTATTATTATTATTATTATTATTATTATTATTATTATTATTATTATTATTTTTATTATTATTATTATTATTATTATTATTATTATTATACTTGGCTAAGCTACAACTCTTAATTCGCTCTGCCCAAGCCCAAAGCAATCCTAAACACCGAGCATTTTTTATAACTACTCCCTCCTAATTGATTGATAACGTTAAAAGTGTAAGTTTCATATAAACTATTAAATGAGACTTATGTCAACATGTTCGATAGGAAAGTATTTTCAACAAGTTTGAACTTCTGACATTTAACCAACTTTACTACCAGATTATGAAGATCATTCCACAATTTGGTCAAAGCTGAAATACAACTAGTGGAATACTGTTTAATAATGAAAAATGATGGAGAAGGCAAGAGTACTAGAATTAACTGCATACCTATTAGAACGTACATGATGGTTCAACCTTGGAAGATCTGTCTGCAAAGGGTAATCAGAATTATGAAAAATGCTATGCAACATGAAAAAAGGGAAAACAAAAAACTAAACAATGGTGCCAGAGACTAATATTATGATCAAGAATATGACATTTAATAGACCGCAAGTTTTTGTCTAACAAATTAAGGCGAGAGCCAGCATCTGAAGACTAGACAAGAAAATAATATTCAAATCATGGTGGAAACTAAATAATAAAGCATTTCCTCTGGATAGACTGGTACCCCCAAAATTTTGAAAGACTTTCTCAATATGCCATTTTTTTTTTGTGCAGTTGAAGATGACACAGACACAGAATTGTTTCTCAGAGATAAATTTGCTTTAAAAATCAAACCTAGAATTTCAAATAAATTACATGTAGTTAAAAAGACATTGTCAATAAAAAAAAAAAGACCCGTGTGCTGAAGAGTCACTGTCCTATACTTACTTTCGATCATACTTTTAGTTTTTTCAGGGCTCAAATTTATGCCCAAAATTTTCACCATGAACTAATTTTAGCTAAATCTCTATTATGGGATTCGGTAGACACAGAGATACATTTGAGGGATGGAATTAATACAAAGAGAGTATCATTATCTACATATGGAACAAGCTGATATTCAAGGCCAAACCCCATATCAGGGGTATGCAAAAAGAAAAGTAACTGGCCTAGAACAATAATCTGTGGAACACCATATATTACATTCTCATAGTCATT
>NC_090750.1:11292693-11307693 GCF_036898095.1 Palaemon carinicauda
TCTAGTAAGTGGAAAAGCGTAAATAAAACTAAGAGGAAAGTGTGAACGAGAGCACACCGACGAGAATAATGACAGAAAACTGATAAAAACAGTCTAGGTATAGAGTAGAACGAGAGAAATGTGAGGAAGAACACAGCCTGAAGAGGAAGAATGCAAAGCAAAGGATGGAATGTAACAAATGATATAATCTAAGAAGGTATATGAGGGAGACGAAAGACTACCTGGGGAAATAATATCTGGAGAAGGGGAACCGATGATATATGAGAGCAAAAGACACGTGAAAGATAATCCAGGCAAAAAGCAAAGCGGGGAATTGGAAGATGGACGATGAATCTGTGTTCGAGAGAGAGAGAGAGAGAGAGAGAGAGAGAGAGAGAGAGAGATGGGAAGGAAGAGACTCACAAAAATAAAGATAATTATCTGTAAAAGGTTAGGAAAAATTATTATAAGAAGATTGAGGAAGGAAAAGATAGGAAATACGGCAAACAACCAAATGAAGCCATAAAATAAATGAGATAAGCTCTAGGTGTTAAAATAGGCAAGATGATATTCAATCATCCAAGAATATTTTGTCTTCCTCTACTTTTTGGCAGTGTTGTAAAGGAAATTAGTATGCTGGGTCATGACAGGTGTTATAAAATTGTCTTCACAAAGGCACACAACTGTGGAAGAATCAAGACTCTGCTCAAATGCAGAAGCACGTTCTCTTTTATAATCCAAAAAACATTTTTCTAGAAAGTTGAGGGTGAAACTATATAATGCCATACATCCATCTGGCAGGATGTCTTTAAGTACATGACTAGATAATTCATCAAATACAGAGATCGACTTCTTTGGAGCTTTTGTATAAGCCTGATTGGGCTTCTCAATAGCTTGAGAAACAGGAAAAGTACAATCAAACTTAGCAACATCATACCAATAATAATAATAATTGATATAATAGCTCGAAGGTTTACTCACGCCAAAATAATCTGTCATAGGTTGTTCACAAGCGAGACTGAGTACATTATCATTATGATTTTCTGGTATAACATACTGAATCATGGCATGGTCAGACTTCTGATCTAAAATCAGCTTTAAATTCGACTTAGAATCTCAACAAGAATTGAATAACAGACTACCAGTTCTTTCTGACACATGAATGAAATCAGGCAAATCAGTATTCAACTGTCAAACAGAAATGTCTCAGACATGTTAACATCGCCAGCAGACGAGACATCATTACAAACAAAGGTTTAGTCAAAATAGAGGTAATTTGAATTTTCAATAAGAGATTAATCACAAAAAAACTTTTCTTATCAGAACTGTCAGGAGTCATGGTATCGTGAACCGAAATGTCTTCACTAGACAGGTGGGTAGAACAGTTAACAGTAGAAACACTAGCAGGAACCGACATCTCATTACTCCTCTTGTTGGTAGGACTGTTAACAGGTGAATAGGTATCGTGAATTAATATATCTTCACGACATAGTTCTATAGAACAATCACCAGTGGTTACAGCACAACAAACCAACGTGTGATAATGTCTCCACTGTTGTTTATTCTAGAAAACAACAGTGCAAATATTTTCACAAACCAACACATTATCAGATGTGTAGGTAGAACTCTAAGTCTTCTGATGAGTCTCAGCACTCGAAGAAAACAGAAAAGACAAATCAGGACTAAGAACCTCCAATTCCTGATAAAAAAAAATTGTCTCTTTAACCATCTTTGGTTCGACATCAACTTTCTCATCTACCAAGTCAATACCGAAAAAAAATTGAACGCCATTCACAGGCAACTCGGAAACCACACCAACAACAGCAGGCCCTGATATCCATTAACAAAGAAGATCCATAAGATACAAGGATCGCTAAAATGACCGCCACCAAGCTCATGAACAGGAACATACTCCCAAGTAAACGAATGCTCAGTCACAGGGACAAATTACGTCAAAATTGGTAACTGGGCACAGCCAGTACTACATATGATACAAACAAGGTGTGGTGAAACACCATTAACACTAACAAAACACTTAACAGAATATGGCTGGAAAACCTTATTATAACAGGTCTGGAACAAACACTGGAATTAACAGGCTTCCTATCAAAACGTGTTAACTAGTGTTAACCTTTATGGGTAGCACACTATAGTGAGACTTTGGTAGAGTAAGAGCCACAGTTTTAGCTTCTTCTTTACTCCCCAAATTAAAATAACCATGTGACTTGTTTTCTTATAATAATTACATTTTGCAGAACTGCTATTGGTTGACTTGCTATCCAAACTGCTGTTTTGAGAATGAATGTGAAAATCGGAACTAGACCTTTGACCTTCAACATTTTTACTGGAGTGCTTATCTGTGTCCTTACAGTCTTTTGACTAATGAAACGTTTTATCTTATGACCTTGACTCCATATGAGCCATTATATAATCATCACCACATACAGCTGTTTCACACAAGGTGGATAACTTTTTTTAATTCAGAAAAACCTCAATATTATCACTAAAACGGTTTTTAAACTGGACATTTAAAATAATTGCCTTTCATCTCTAAAGATCATCCTTACATTTTGCTTTTTTACACCATTTATTAAGCCAATCTGATAGTTCACTACTGAATTTTACATATGTCTGCTTGTCTTGTTTTGTCCAATTCCAAAACTTCATTCTATAAGTCCCAGAATTTAGTTCATAATATTCAATTCTATCCTTGGGAATGGAAGCATATACTGTTTGTGCCCTACTACACAATACTCATGACAACATACAGTATATACCCAATTTTCTGCTAGCCTCTTACATTTTTACAGTTTCTCTCAAAACATACAAAATGTTAATTAAAATCCTTTTTCATTAAATGAAGGCACAACTCTATATTCGTTAGAAATACCTGACTTACATTAATCTGAATCATTAGAATTAGCCTGTTTATTTTTTCCAAGTTCTGACTGATTTTGAATATGAAGGTCATGAAGCTTTATCTGAGCTTCCCTATCTTTTTGTCTCTGCTTAGCTGAAAATATTAATTGCTCATGTTTAATATTAGATTACCTTCTCTCCTCACCTAATTGTTCACATTAAACTTAGCTTCTAATTGCTCACGTTTAAATTTGACTTCTAACTTTAATTTCTCACATTCAGCCCTTATTCTAATCCTTTTATGTTCTATAGCTGATGAACTTAAAACCACTGATTAACTATCAATATCATCCAATGCATCATGAGGAAATATTTAACCAAATGATGAACTAACAAATATTTTACCCTCATCCTTCTTCATCAAATTTCTCACGTTAAGCTAAAGATGTTAGCTTAAAATCACTCAGCAGGATTTCTTGAAATCATTTACCTTTTCAATTTGTGGATCCTTACAAAACTGGTCGAAAAACTCAGAAGCATAAAAATAACTACGTGTATGCTGTCTATTTTGTACGAATGACAAATATTCAATTTCTGAGCAATCTTTTAAATTTCAAATAAAATAACAATTCAGATCTCAGACAGGCCTCCAATGATGTTACGGTCAGCTATATCAAAACATAGAACATATAGAATCTGCGACTGTATCTTAATCCCGTAATAATTGATTTAGCATGAAAAATTGTAAAAAAAAGTAACAGCGAGAGAAATCAATAATTAGCAAACGTAACAATAACTATATTCTACAATAAAGATAATATTTACAATATTTTACAAGATTCATAAAATACTTACAGTTTACCTATTAATAATAATTTGAACAAATACAGCATAATAAAGGCCTGTGATTTAGAAGTCTCTATGATTTTGAGACTCGGAGAAAGAGAGGAATGTTGATTTCCAATGAACAACTGCAAAATTCCAGAACGCAGTTTCAGAGGTAAAAGATGATAATCAGCAACACACCCTCTGAAGATGTGCAATCTTCCAAGAATTTTTTGTCTTCCTCCATATTCTGGCAGCGTTTTAAAGGAAATTTATATGCTGGGTCACGACATGTGTCATAAAAATGTCTCTAAAAATACAAACAACTGTGGAAGAGTCAAGTCTGTGCTCAAATGCATTTTTTTTTTTGATTGCCAGGCCCTTACAGCCAGGGATGGGCTCTTGCACACTCGCAGCCCGTAGGTGTTTGGTTGGGTTTTTAAGTAGTAGGGGATTTAGGTTGTGGGATGATCTGAAACTTTTATTTGAAGGAGGTTTGGAATAGGATGTCGGTTAGGGATAATAAGCAATTTTGTTTTGATTATTTTAGAGGCACCCCTGCCTCTTTTTGGAAAAGGAAGAACATGACGGAGGGGAGGAGGCATCCTCCCCAAGAGAGCCAACTGGCTCCCGTCGCTTATTTGGAGAGAAAGAGGTACAGCAGTAAGTCCCGATGAGTAGAAGAGCTCGGGAAGAAGTTGGGAAAGGTTAAGTTAGGGATATTGATATAGAAGAAGTAATAAAATTCCTTGGTAGCTTGAGCTTAAGTTTTTAGAATGAGCAATAGTATAAAGTTTCAGCTGAGTAGGAGAGAGCTGAAAAAGAGAAATTAGTTAGCAACTGTGTGTAGTAGACAAAGGATGGAATAAAACTTTCTGTTCCTGAAAATACTAGAACAAAAATAAAGATAAAATTTTGATTATTCATTGTAGTCATTGAGACGTTTATGTTCTTCCTTATTTGATGTTAAGTTGAGAGTGATCCCTGAACTTAAAAAGAGAGAAAAGCAATTGCAAGAAGGAGTGCTAAAACTAGTGGTGGTACTACGTTATCTGGGGGGAGAGTAGCTGCAGATAAAGGCTGAGAATGTATCAACATTAGCAATAATGTGTTTCATAATTGCTGTTGCGGTTACATGAAAGTTAGGGTTGAAATCCTGTCTAAGTAGGCTTGTTTCTTGACAATGCGATGGGTAGTGTTATAGGGATTCGTCAGTTATTTTCTGACCATTGCTGTGTGGTCTTTCAGGTCTCTGTTATGCTGCTGGGTCCTCGTTGTTATTCATGATGATTTACCAGTTGCACAGATATCCCAGTCGCAGTTAGTAAATAATAACTGCAACTTGGCGGGGTATTTTTCTTGCAAGTGGATATGGTATTAGGTTTTTTCTTCGAAGTACCTTTTCCTAATCTGGATCCATCAAAGAAGGCTCAGCTTACTTCGCTAGTCTTTTGCGTGTTCCAAAGGCTACCATTTGATTCTTGATGGTTTTCAGTGAAGAGTGAAGTGTGATACTGATTGTCTGGCACATCAGGGCAGATTTGGCTAGGTGATCGGCCACATCAATGCCAGTGATTCCAGTGTGACTTGGGATCCAATTTAAGATTATTTGCCTGCTTTTGCTTTGTTGAGCTAAGTCTAGGTACTGTATAGCTGTGATAAGGTAGACATTTTCAGTGGGTTCTTTGTTGCTGAGAGACAGAATGACTCCCCGAATCTGTATGGATTTTATCGTTTCCTCCATGTAGACTGGTCAAGTGTTCTAGGGCTTTGGAAATCGCCACTAGCTCAGTTTGTAGCCTAGAGGCATAGTTTGAAAGCCTCCAGTTTTCTCTGTAGCCTGATAGAGAAACAACTGCAGCTGATGCTGCAGGAATACCACGTTTAAGTGATCCATCAGTATAGTAGAATTTTGATCTGAGGTATTGAAAATTGCATTTCTTGCTGCTGCTGTGAGTTGTTCTGGCGGGCTTGCTGCTGGAAGGATGGTGAAGTTGTAGTTGAAGGGGTCCGGACACCACGGGCTAGAGGAAGAAGATTTTTAAGTCTATTATACAGAGGGCAGTATATGTCTGCTTTGATTGACTTGAATCTGATTCTGTAGTTCTGATGTCAATCCTGGCTGAAAGGGAAATTAGGTTTGTTTCGGCTCTTAACAAGCAGAGTCTGTTCCATATTAGAGAGCCGCTGATGAGTCTCATGGCATTGTTTTGTACCACTTCTAAGGATGCATTTTGAGTTTCAGTCAATGTTTCGAGCATAGATGCTGCATTGTCAATGTGAGATCGAATTGCTTGAACATAAAACAGTCTTAGGAGGCTGCTTGATACTCCTTCTTTGACGGAGGTCATTCTTTTCATAAGGGTTTTGTGAGTATTTAATAGCCATGGCTTTTGTCTTGTTGGTGTTGATCTTTAGGCCAATGTCTTTGCATTTAGCTTGGATCATATCCAGTGACTTTTGGGTGGCTTTTCATGAGTGCTTTATATGGGCAGATGATACATATGTCATCGGCGTATATGAAGATTTCCGCTCCGTTTGGCAGGTCTAGAGTAGCTAGATTCTCCATCAGCAGGTTGAATAGGTAAGGGCATAGTATGCCCCTCTGTGGCATTCTGTTTTCTAGGGGGATAAATTCGATGGTTTTTCCTTGAAAGGTGAATCTAGCTTCTCGGTTTTGTGTGCAGTTCCGAGTCCGGGCCAGTATATGTCCTTTCAAGCTCAATGGGTTTTTCAAGGTCGAGAAAGATGACAAAGACTTTTTTGTCATTGATTGTTGTGAGAACATCAGTTATACATTCTTGATTGCCTATGCCTTTTCTGTAGGCATAAAGGTGAGGAGGTAGTGGGCCTATTTTCCATTGGAGTCTGTTGAGTAGGTTTCTATCAGCTACTTTCTTGGTGCAGCTAATTAAAGCTATGGGTCTGTAGGTGTCTGGTTCTTTTGGGTTTTGAGATGGGTTTTGTGTCTTGCTGATTCCATATTATTGGCCGGAGTCTTTCAGTGCGTGTTCTGTTGATTAAGTGCAAGTAGATCCACTTCGTGGGGCTATCCAAGTTTCTTAGCATACCATTTGTGATTAGGTCAGCTCCAGGGGCAGTGTCCTTTCTACCTTTGGCAAGAGCTGTGTTGAGTTCTTCTATGGTGTGGGGGTTGTCAGTGTCATCTCTCTTGTTGCAGGGGGCTTCTCTTATGTTGTTCCTGATTGTGAGCAGTGTTCTAAGCCTATTTATGGTTTGCAGAGGAAGATCTGCGTTTTTGGCCCGGTTAGTATAGTTGGTTGCAATTCTATTTGCTTCTGTTAATGGGTCTGGATGGGTGACTGAGTGTGTTGTATTTCCCAGAGATCTCGTTGATCCAGCCCTATAGCTTTGCTAGAGATGTGTTATTGTTAATTCCGTGGGACCATGAGTACCATTTATCTATTTTTACTTCCAGTGTCACCTGTAAGGAATGTTTGGTGATTTCAATAACTTGGTTATGAAGTTCATCGGTTCTGTATCTTTTAAAGAGCTTTCCAGTTCGGTTGATTCTTGCATTCATTTCCTTGATGTGGCTGTTGTAGTACCAGGCATCTACATGCTTGGTTCCTGAATACTCTTTCTGAGGCATGGATGTATTCTCAGTAGCATATATTTGTTTGTTGAATTCCAGTGATACGATGGAGATGACATCGTGAGGATTCTTGATATATTCACGAACCCATTTTGCAATGTTTGGGTTCGCAATGTCTGGGTTCCACCTTTTCAGGGTGGAGGAGGAGAAGGTTATTTCTTTAATCCAAGGTCAATTTCTATTGCAAAGTGATTACTTGTTAGACATGATGCAGTCGCCATTTAGCAACCTTTTGGAAGGTGCTAGACAGGAAGATGAGTTCTAAACGACTGCCCCTAGATTGGTTGCTTCTGACACATTGTTAAGAAATGTTACGTCCGCATATTCTTGCTGTAGGGCGTGCATGTGTCTGCCTGTCTGGTTTGTTGCCGATTTTGAGTTCAGAAACGGGTGGTGGGCATTGAAATGGCCTGCAATGATTGTGTCATCCTCAGGGGTGGCGGAAAATAGCCCCTCTGCATTGATGCTTTTGGATGGAGATTTGTAGACATTTTGGACTGTGAGGGTTGTGGCTAGCCGAGACACCTGAACACTGAGTATTTCTGCCTCTGTCCCACAGTCGATGCTTTGTACTTTTTTTCAGGGGATGCTATTCGTGATGAGAGTAGTTAATCCTCTCATTGTTGGTGTTAGATACGTGGTGTATACTTTGTATCCTGAGAATGAGAATGGTGTATTCTCATTTAACATGGATTCCTGCAGCCAATAATATCTGGAATTGCACTGAGGTTTATGATTATAGGAAGGCAAACTTGTTTCTGAGTGCGCAGGCATTCCATTGGAGCACTTTCACTTTGGTGTTATTGAAAGTTTCTTTGTTGCTGAGTGTATTTGTGTTAGAATTGTTCGCTGGTGGGACTATGAAAGGACTGGGGTTTGTAGTTCTTGGACGGTGCTGTTAAAGATAAAAATTGCAAAGGATGTTAGAAATGGTGGCTATCAAGCCCCCCATAGGGCAAGTGATGGAGTCATAATCGTTCCAATCAGCGCAGGGTGGTACTAAGGGAGTGGAAAGGAGTGAGGAGCTTGGACGGCTTCTGACAATGGGATTAGGGAGGTTGAGAAAGTCTCTTAATTAATTGATGGTAATGGGTGTGTAGGTTTCTGGTACGGAGGAGGATGAGGATGGTTGTGTGGGGGCGGCGGGTTTGCCGGGAGGAAGTGGGAGGGAAAGAAGACGAGGTAAATCTTAGTAGTGAGAGTGTGGAAGGAGTGTAGGAGGAGGATCGTTGATACTTTGGATGATGTTTTGGAGGGTGTTGAGGTTTGGGTTCTAGGAGAGGACGTGGAGAAGAGGTAAGTTCAGGTATTGAATGTCTAGAGGGATTAGGATTTGGTTCGGAGTTGCGGTTGGTTTGAGGAGTGGATTGGTTGGTAGGAGGTTTGTATGTTCAATGTGGCTGCAGGTTGTAGTTGAGATCTGCTCCCTAGAGGTCGGGGATGCGCTGAAGTCTTGCAGGGCATCTCTTCTGCCAAGCATAGTGAGGTCCTCGTCAGTTGGGCCACTTGGCCACGGTGTGCTGTCACGCCTTGAACCTGCTGATGCACTGGGCTCCAGGTTGCTTTCGGCTGCTGCAAACTGCACAAACCTATGGGACTGTGCAGCGGCTCCTGTGGTGTCCAAATTTCTGACGCCTGAAGCATCTGAGGGGTTCTGGGAAGTATACCTCCATTTTGAAAGTTTCGCAGTAGCCGAAGGAGAACTGTGGAGGTCATTGTCCCTTGATGACTGCCTACTACTTGTGGGATCTCGATCCAGATTTCCTTTTACATTTCCTAGCTGAGAAAATGGAGGGCTGGTTCAGCAGAGGTTCAAGTGGAAGGTCTAGGCTGTATATTATGATGATAGTCATCGGCTTGTCAGCCAGGTTGAGGTGTAAGACGTTCTCTTTCTGCTCAACGAAGTCCTTGTTTTCGTTGTCCTGTGTGGAGATGACAAGTTGTCCTCTGCGATTTGGTCGAATTGTCTTTTTCAGGTGTTGATTCTTGGCTTCCATGGAGGCTATGGCATTATAGGAGGTCGTGATGGGCCATGAGTAAGCCTGAATCTGGTTGGCTGGGGTGATGTGCTGTTGGGAGTAGTCTGCTGTGGGCAGGATGAGTGGTGGTATCCTGGCTGTCTTCTTTTTCTTCTGCTATTTCTTCTTCGTTGTTGTTAAGGTGCTGCTCCGTCTCTTCTTGGTAGTCCTTAGGGTTTTCGTAGATTAGTTCCATGTCCGGTTGCGTGGTCAAGGTGGCCTTTTCCTGTGACTCCGCAAGGTGAGATATCTTGGCTTCACTATTCTTCTCTTCTCCACTCTGGCACAAGGAAAGTCAGTAAGGATGCTGGGGGGCGAGCCCCTGGCTGTCATCACAAACACACGATGGTAGCCTATAGTTTTGCCAAACTAACTGTTAGGTGTCTTTTATTTCGTCCTAATAAAAAAAAAAAAAAAGGGTGTTACAGGCACAATTCAGATTCGATATTCGAAGGCTCTAACACCTGTTCGGAAAGTCCACGGTCAGAGCAATGTAAATTTCGGCTACTTTTGAAAATTTCGGTTGTGGAATGCTCAAATGCAGCAGCAGGTTCTTTATACTCCAGAACCCGTTTTACTCGAAAGTTCAGGGCAAAACTATATAAAGTCATACATTCGTCTGACAACGTCAATAAGTTAAAAGAAATATTCTGAAACTCTTGTTTTAGAACATGATGACATCTTCGAGTTACAAATCCTTGCACTGTCTTCATCTTAATATTAACATTTAGTATTTCCAAACAAACCTTGTTCACAGGCATTACAACATAAAATATATAAATTTCCTCTACATATAACAGTAAACTATTCATCAAATGGAGGGTTTGAACAGAAATGAAAGACCAAAACCAACCTGTAAATAATCAATAGTTGATGAGGATGGGAAACACGACCAGATGAAATCTTTTAACTTCAGGGAGTCTTATTCATAATCAAATAGTAGTTTAAAGGTTAAGAGTCACTCATAAATGGCAGAGAAAAGGAACGGTGACAAGGCCCTGGAAGGAAAAGGCCCCAGCGACTGACCATATTATTATTATCATTAGTACTTGCTAAGCTACAACCATGGCTGGAAAAGCAGGAGGTGATAAGCCCGAGGGCTACAACAAGGAAAATAGCCCAGTGAGGAAAAGAAATAAGGAAACTAAAAGAGAAATAATTAACAATTAAAATAAAATATTTTATGAACAGTAACAGCATTAAAATAAATCTTTCATGCATAAGCTATAAAAACTTAAAAAAACATGAGGAAGAGAAATAAAGCAGAATAATGTGGCCTAGTGTACCCTCAAGCAAGGGAACTCTACCTCAAGGCAGTGGAAGACCTGGTATAGAGTGTTCTTTTCCTAGAGGAGCTGTTCACCAAAGCTAAAGATCCTCTTCTACCCAAACCAAGAGGAAAGTAGCCACCGGACAATTACATTGAAATAGTTAACCTCCTGAGCAAAGAAGAATTGTTTGGTAATCTTAGTGTTGTCAAATGTATGAGAACAGATGAGAATATGTTAAAGAATAGACCAGACAGTTCGGTGTATGTGTAGACAAAAGGAAAATGAACCGTAACCAGAGAGAAGGATCCAATGTAGTACTGTCTGGCCAGTCAAGGGACCCAATAATTCTCTAGTGCCCAAGTATCCTCTCTACCCAAGTTAAGACGAGGGAGGGACAGACTATGGCTGCTGATGACTCAGCAGATAGACCTATAAGCTCCCCAAAACAACCCATCATCAACTCACAAGGATGGTGTGGTTGCAGAATACAAGAAACCAGGCAGGGACGTTTCTAAAAGGCTGCCACAAAGTTGTTTAACATCATTAAGAGAGAGAGAGAGAGAGAGAGAGAGAGAGAGAGAGAGAGAGAGAGAGAGAGGGGGGGGAGGTTTCTTCTTTTCAGGAAATTTCTCTCTTTTTCTCTCAGCGAGACACATTTCCTGAAAAATTATCTCTCTCTCTCTCTCTCTCTCTCTCTCTCTCTCTCTCTCTTTAACACCAACCGTACCCGGGGCATAATTTCAAGTTAAAAAACCGACTGGAACTAGAATTTTACAGTCGAATGAACAAAGATTTGCATCATCGACGAGTCAGATTTATTCGGCGCTGGCAGACTGCTGAAAAGGCAATGGACTGCAAAACGTGCTCAGGCAGAAGGGATAGGCGTCGAGGCCTTTACCATTTTGGGATAAACCCTAATGGAAGGGAACTTGAGGGTGGCAGATTTACAGGGGGACTGTTTGTCATTTCTTGAATGTTGGAGTATTTGATGGGGTTGTGTTAGTATGGCGGGGGGTGAAGCTGTGCTTATTTATATGTGGGTAGAACTGCAAAGGATTTTTTTTTACCTAACACTCCCGCATTTTATATACGGGTGTGTGTTAATGAGGAAATCTTCGGTCGTATGGCCTTTTATGTTTGTAAGAATTAGATAAAAGAGAAACAGTTTACATCAGCAATAACTACATACAAAATCTTACGTTTGTTAATATTAGTTCCAAAAATATATTTTCTAATGTTTTCGGCCCCTGGCATTAAAAGGGCATAAAGTTTCTTATCTCTAAAAGCGATCTCCTTAGATATTCTAAATAATATCTCGAACGAAATCTTCATTACTTTTTGACTAGCCAAAACATCTAATATGTTGACCTTTCAATATGGGTTCAAGAAGACGTGAATATGGTTTAGAATGATGGGATTTGGATGCCAAGAGAATATTGGGAAACCAGGTGTGTCGTAATATATACACTCCTGTCTAGTTTGAAATTCCCTAAGGGAAATTGGCCTGTAAAGGTACTGTCCACAATTAATGAACGGAATATTCATTCTTAGCATACAATTTTGTTATTATTAGTTTTATCAAATGGATCAAACATTCCAGTGAGACAAGCCTAGATGGTCCCTCGAACTTACCTGTTTTAGGCTTTTGGCTCTGTGATTACTGGATCTTCACAAAGATGGTGGAAGCGAAATCTCCAATCTTATTTGGGGTCTTAAGATGAGTTTTAAAAGTGTTCTTTCTGATTTTTCAGTAATGTGGAATACTCTTCAGAAACAGATCTTGAAAAAACTCAGCTCCTGAACTCGGTCATAATTATGAGATTCATTCGCTGAGATATTGTTCCTTAGATGCCTATGTAGTTGGAGTCAAGATTTGTACTGACTCGGCTTAAAGCGTTGCTTTCCTTGCGTCTTTTTGAAGCAGTCACTATATTTTCACCTACTGAATGGTATTCAGTTACCTTGATATCAAGTCTCCCTTTGCTCATTACCATTTATGCAACAGATATCTATTTCATAAAGGATATGCAGTTGTCAACTTAACTACAAATCTATAGTTATCTTGAATAGCAACGTTATTATTATCATTATTATCGTTATTATTACTATTATTCATATTATTATTATTTTGTTAAAGACAATAGCTGCCTCAGTTGCATTGATTTTGTACTCTGTCTTCATATTGGCTCTTATTATCTTTTTTTCAGAATTATTGCATACAGCCAGTAACTGGGCAAATGCCATCTCTCATAGTGGGTGGTCAAGTTCAGGAATAAGTGACAAATCCAGGTTTCAATGTAAAGTTTATAAGTCAGGTGAAATTTACATGTAAGTTATAAGAATACCGTAAACCGCTATAAGTTTCGGGAGTGTCGTCTCCCTTCCTCAGGCTGGAGTAGAGTGGTGGAGACTATGCTAACTACAGCGTTAAATATGGTAATTCAGGCTTAAGTGGTGAGGCAGCAGATTTACATTGGCTGCCTCAGGCGCTGTGAGCAGAGTGAGTAGTGACATGAGTGGGGCGGTGATTTCTTATTGGCTAAACTGCTCGCTGAGGGCGGCTGTAGCTCAGTCGGACTGCCTTTCCACACACTCAAAGGTGATGAGTCGCCATTTTGTTCTGTGATGGCTGGGCTCTGATTGGTAAAAACGCTCGCTGAGAGGGTGTCAATAGTAAGCAGGCTATCTATATATTGATCAGAGCTGTCTTGTTTTGAGGTGTCTTGATCGGTTGAGTTGTTTTCATTGAAGATGTCATAGTTGGTGGGGTTCCTTTTAAGTATGTTATTCCTGTGGCAGTAGGGGAGAAGGAAAATTTCCCGGGCAGTAATAAGTGATGGTGTTTCTCAATATATGAGGAGAGCTTAACTTAAAGTATTCTAAGTCTCCTGCTGTCTGGAGAGCAGCCAGTGATATTGGTGTTCTTGATCATCTCCTCATGTTCAATGTTGCTGTTGTGAATGTGGAGGGCATGTGGTCTTAAGACAGGAATGTTTCTTGGACAGACGTATGATAGTCAATGCTATGTAACGTCCAGAGCATTCTGGAATAGACCACATCAGACTATCCAAGTAAGTCCTGTGTCGTGGGGCTGGAATATGTCTCACAATGAGGGACCTCGTCTTGGTGGTTTGATAGTGAAAAGTAAGCTTGACCTCGGTGTTTTCATCCACATGGGAGACGTGTTTTCCATGGCTTTTACCTCCTTTTGGTAATCACTGTGCATAAACCCTTTATAGTAAAGACTGATGGTGTTGGTGGTGCTCTCCGTCAGTGGTTCCCCCTGGTACCAGGTGTCTACGGCTAGCTGGATCTCGCGGCTTACTTGTTTATTAGAGTAGCCATTGTTTACCAGCACCTGGATGATGCGGTTGAGTTTTTGATGTGTGTCAGCGCAAGAGGAGCAATGAAAGAGGGCCCTGTAGACGTAGTCTTAGATGCTGAAAGTCTTGTACCTGGCAGAACATTCACTGTCTCCATTTAAGCAAAAGCCGATGTTGGTTGGCTTAGTATAAACACTGGTGTCAAATACGGTAGAGTTGGGAGATATGAGGACATCCAGGAAGGTCAGCTGTCCATTGTTGCTATGCTCGAGAGTAAACCTCTGTGAATTGCACTCCTCAAGCTCCCTGCAGAGAGTTTCGATGTCCTGGGCAAAAGGAGACGTGACGTAAGTATCGTCTATGTATCTCACGTACACTTCTCCTCGGCAACTCACATATAAAAGATAGCGAAGCGTGCACCAAAGGGGGGAGCCCATCACTACACTGTCCTTCTGTATGTACGTATGGCACCTGTGGGTGATAAGAGGAGCCTTCCTAGTACATATTTCTAACAGGATGCGAAGTCACTCCTTAGGGATGTTCAGGGTAGGAGTAGAAGGGTCCCTGTAGACTATTTCTACGATCAAGTCGACTCCACATCCAGATGATCGACTTGATCCTAGAGAAAGTCTAAAAAAATTTTCCTTGAAAAGGTATTGCTAACTAAATCTGTTATTATTATTATTATTATTATTATTATTATTATTATTATCATTATTATTATTATTATTATTATTATTATTATTATTATTATTATTATTATTGGAAAAGTTTCAATAAATCGTGAATAAATGGTGTTATATTGCAAATCCATAGAAACAATTATAACTGCACCATTGAGAAAAGATAATAACAATTTTTGATCTGCTGTACTGTATTCCTGTTCAATGTCTCAATCTTAATAATTTATGATCTATTTTAGGCACCTATTTATGATCTGTATTGTGCATATATGGGACCATCACCTCATTGTACCATATTCAGACTAACGACCAACTCATGAATTTTTATTAAGCTCTTTCTGGTGAGTATCATGCTTAAGTATGTCGATTTCATTATTTTCTTTTATTAAATCTCACGATTAACAAGACTTTTACTTCCTAACGATT
>NC_090750.1:11317693-11320774 GCF_036898095.1 Palaemon carinicauda
TGGCCACGAAGAAAGATAAAAGTCAATGACAATTCTTCTGTACTTATACCTGTCGAATACAGGTATTTTGTACTTAGAACTGAAATCAACCCATCTTCACCATCGTAGTTAATTGGTAGTTTGTTACTTGGCATTCAATTAATGATAAATTTTGCACATTTTTACGTGTTTTTCATATTCAAATAAGCCATATATATTTTTGATACATTAATGTCTGGATTCTCATAACGACCTCGGGATCAGAGCCCCAGGCGAAATCACACAAAGACAAGAGCTTGGCTCCGGCCGGGAATCGAACCCTGGTCGGCAAGCTTGTAGAGACAGTGACTAACCCACTTGGCCACGAAGAAAGATAAAAGTCAATGACAATTCTTCTGTACTTATACCTGTCGAATTCAGGTATTTTGTACTTTGAACTGAAATCAACCCATCTTCACCATCGTAGCTAATTGGTAGTTTGTTACTTGGCATTCAATTAATGATAAATTTTGCACATTTTTACGTGTTTTTCATATTCAAATAAGCCATATATATTTTTGATACATTAATGTCTGGATTCTCTTAACGACCTCGGGATCAGATCCCCAGGCGAAATCACACATAGACAAGAGCTTGGCTCCGGCCGGGAATTGAACCCTGGTCGGCAAGCTTGTACAGACAGTGACTAACCCACTTGGCCATGAAGAAAGATAAAAGTCAATGACAATTCTTCTGTACTTATACCTGTCGAATTCAGGTATTTTGTACTTAGAACTGAAATCAACCCATCTTCACCATCGTAGCTAATTGGTAGTTTGTTACTTGGCATTCAATTAATGATAAATTTTGCACATTTTTACGTGTTTTTCATATTCAAATAAGCCATATATATTTTTGATACATTAATGTCTGGATTCTCTTAACGACCTCGGGATCAGAGCCCCAGGCGAAATCACACAAAGACAAGAGCTTGGCTCCGGCCGGGAATCGAACCCTGGTCGGCAAGCTTGTACAGACAGTGACTAACCCACTTGGCCACGAAGAAAGATAAAAGTCAATGACAATTCTTCTGTACTTATACCTGTCGAATTCAGGTATTTTGTACTTAGAACTGAAATCAACCCATCTTCACCATCGTAGCTAATTGGTAGTTTGTTACTTGGCATTCAATTAATGATAAATTTTGCACATTTTTACGTGTTTTTCATATTCAAATAAGCCATATATATTTTTGATACATTAATGTCTGGATTCTCTTAACGACCTCGGGATCAGAGCCCCAGGTGAAATCACACAAAGACAAGAGCTTGGCTCCGGCCGGGAATCGAACCCTGGTCGGCAAGCTTGTACAGACAGTGACTAACCCACTTGGCCACGAAGAAAGATAAAAGTCAATGACAATTCTTCTGTACTTATACCTGTCGAATTCAGGTATTTTGTACTTAGAACTGAAATCAACCCATCTTCACCATCGTAGCTAATTGGTAGTTTGTTACTTGGCATTCAATTAATGATAAATTTTGCACATTTTTACGTGTTTTTCATATTCAAATAAGCCATATATATTTTTGATACATTAATGTCTGGATTCTCTTAACGACCTCGGGATCAGAGCCCCAGGCGAAATCACACAAAGACAAGAGCTTGGCTCCGGCCGGGAATCGAACCCTGGTCGGCAAGCTTGTACAGACAGTGACTAACCCACTTGGCCACGAAGAAAGATAAAAGTCAATGACAATTCTTCTGTACTTATACCTGTCGAATTCAGGTATTTTGTACTTAGAACTGAAATCAACCCATCTTCACCATCGTAGCTAATTGGTAGTTTGTTACTTGGCATTCAATTAATGATAAATTTTGCACATTTTTACGTGTTTTTCATATTCAAATAAGCCATATATATTTTTGATACATTAATGTCTGGATTCTCTTAACGACCTCGGGATCAGAGCCCCAGGCGAAATCACACAAAGACAAGAGCTTGGCTCCGGCCGGGAATCGAACCCTGGTCGGCAAGCTTGTACAGACAGTGACTAACCCACTTGGCCACGAAGAAAGATAAAAGTCAATGACAATTCTTCTGTACTTATACCTGTCGAATTCAGGTATTTTGTACTTAGAACTGAAATCAACCCATCTTCACCATCGTATCTAATTAGTAGTTTGTTACTTGGCATTCAATTAATGATAAATTTTGCACATTTTTACGTGTTTTTCATATTCAAATAAGCCATATATATTTTTGATACATTAATGTCTGGATTCTCTAACGACCTCGGGATCAGAGCCCCAGGCGAAATCACACAAAGACAAGAGCTTGGCTCCGGCCGGGAATCGAACCCTGGTCGGCAAGCTTGTACAGACAGTGACTAACCCACTTGGCCACGAAGAAAGATAAAAGTCAATGACAATTCTTCTGTACTTATACCTGTCGAATTCAGGTATTTTGTACTTAGAACTGAAATCAACCCATCTTCACCATCGTAGCTAATTGGTAGTTTGTTACTTGGCATTCAATTAATGATAAATTTTGCACATTTTTACGTGTTTTTCATATTCAAATAAGCCATATATATTTTTGATACATTAATATCTGGATTCTCAAACGACCTCGGGATCAGAGCCCCAGGCGAAATCACACAAAGACAAGAGCTTGGCTCCGGCCGGGAATCGAACCCTGGTCGGCAAGCTTGTACAGAGAGTGACTAACCCACTTGGCCACGAAGAAAGATAAAAGTCAATGACAATTCTTTTGTACTTATACCTGTCGAATTCAGGTATTTTGTACTTAGAACTGAAATCAACCCATCTTCACCATCGTAGCTAATTGGTAGTTTGTTACTTGCCATTCAATTAATGATAAATTTTGCACATTTTTACGTGTTTTTCATATTCAAATAAGCCATATATATTTTTGATACATTAATGTCTGGATTCTCTTAACGACCTCGGGATCAGAGCCCCAGGCGAAATCACACAAAGACAAGAGCTTGGCTCCGGCCGGGAATCGAACCCTGGTCGGCAAGCTTGTACAGACAGTGACTAACCCACTTGGCCACGAAGAAAGATAAAAGTCAATGACAATTCTTCTGTACTTATACC
>NC_090750.1:11321274-11323774 GCF_036898095.1 Palaemon carinicauda
AGGTACTGTAACACCCCAGTATAGTTTTATCGAAAGTTAATTCAGATAAACCACTTAAGGATAAGCCCAAGGCTTAAACAGAGGGAAAGGGATTGCATACCTTCTCCTAAGAAAAGAAAGCAACCGGGGAGTATGAGAAAGTATACCTCCATAAGCAACTTAGCCTAGGCACCAAGAGAATCGATTACCTAAATCACCGAAACTCACTCGTATACTATCTTGGAAATATTCAACATAATCTTAAATGTATAAAAAACAGCCTAAAGCTTCAATAAAATTTTAAAACACTCGGAAAACCAAAATCATGCAGGAAGTACTAGGACCAAACGACTAGGCTACATGGCCTAGCGTAGGCTAGAGTTGGCGAATACTTCGCCAAAATAATACTAAAGCACGAAAGGAAATCCTATGTAACGCTAAATAACTAAAATTTATTAAAGCAAAACAACCGGGAATGTCGCTCTGGCTAACTAAAACTCATACCTAGCGAGCGACAGCGTCCATGACGCCTCCGGTAGACAACGGCTCTTGTAACAAAGATTAATACTATTAATCACTCTAAAATTTACCAAGAGCCTACATTTATACATAAAAGAAATGGTACTCAACTTATCAGAGGCCGACGAAGTTGGAGAAGCCATGAAAAGCTGAATAAATCCAAGATTTGCGAGAAACACAGGAAAAAACACCGAGTTGTTAAGCTACTCAAAAAGGAATACAGATGGCGCCAGGATTGGCACCAGGATTGGCGCCAGGCACGCTTACGAAACTGGAGAAGAGGGAGCTTTGGGAGCGGTTTCCCCTTTTTCTGTCCCGTTTTCGTTTTCTTGCCAATTGACCCCTCGATGTGTTATCTCTGTTTGGGGTGCAGATTGCCATGTGGCGTGTCAAGAATACGTCCTCTGATATGTCGCGATATCCCTTTCATTGGGGATATTCGCTCCAGGAGTTAGAATTCTGAGTACCTTAAGGTAAATTCTCTGGGAATATCGCCGTAGTTGTAATATACCCTAGGAAGCTACCCTATAGGAACTTCCATCAGGACGACATGGCTTGAGCCCAAATATATATATATATATATATATATATATATATATATATATATATATATATATATATATATATATATATATATATATATATATATATATATATATATATATATATATATATATATATATATATATATATATATATATATATATATATATATATAACATATTCAGCCATATCCAGCTCGCTGCTGGCAAGACATGGGCATCATAAATGTTTATCAATCGCTGGTGTTTGTCTGATCCTCCACAACAAACAAACCTAATTTTGGTGCCCTTGACTGTACAGATTTGCTAATCATTGGGAAAAGCAAACAACATCACCACTTTAAGGTATCCCCGCTTGTGTCTGTGAACATATCTTAACCAGAAGACTCATAGGTAATAAGTCTCCCTTTTTCCCAACTTCTTACTTTGTATATGATTCGGTAGTTTATGAATTTCAAAACATGTGTATTCCTTATTGATCAATATTGAGGTAATTTTTTTTTTTATGTATATTCTTTTCAAACAAATACGAGGTATTTCAGTAAACAGAACTTTCATGAAGTGAGTAAGTTGTTGTTGCTATTATTATTATTATTATTATTATTATTATTATTATTATTATTATTATTATTATTACTATTATTATTATTATTATTATTATTATTATTATTATTATTCTAATACCGGTGGATTTGTTGTTACTTGTCATCATCACGTTATTTAAAGTTCGTTATATCCATGAGGTTGTAAGTATGTATTAAACTTTAAAGCAAAGAATGCTCAAAGTAAATAAAGTAAATTCTATGGAATGAGAAGAAAGTAGATATTATTAAAATAAAATAATTTTCCGATAAAGATAGCAGATACAATAGGCATAGTAGTAAGAAGGAATGAAACAAGATTTTCTTCTTTTGACCCAACGACCATCAATATCTCGTCTTAAAATTAAGTAAATATCACTCCAATCTCCAAGAGCACAGAGAGAAAGAGACGAAAATAGAATCACATCCCAAAGTCTTGAAAATAAGACTGATCCCTTTTTCTCGTTATTTGACACCATCACGAGGTCCTCATTGTATTTCCGGATCGTCTCTCTCTCTCTACAGAAAATCTTGAACATTTCTGAAATAATGAAATATTTTCAAAGAAACCTCTTGATGAAATTACTAAAAGACCTATCGTGGAAAACGTGTGTAAAAAAAAATGGGTCATTTATAAGATAATGACTTCACCTGCCAGAAGGATGAAAAGAGATGTCAAGGTGGGTGGTTAATATTAAGGGATCCTTCTCTTCATACATTGTGATCTAATGACATAGTGGAAATAAAATACCGCAATTTCAGTCAACCGGAATACGATGAAACAAAATTTATATTATTTTCTACATTTTAATTTCAAAATCATAAAAAATCTTTCCACTGTGTTATATATGACGACCGATCAACTTTTCCATCTTCTTT
>NC_090750.1:11328774-11331274 GCF_036898095.1 Palaemon carinicauda
GGCTGGTACTGCTAGGGTGCCATAGCCCACCCTCCCCCGTTACCTACCACAGATGAAGCTTCATAACGCTGAATCCCTTACTGTTGCTACCTCCGCTGTCATCCAAGGCACCGGAGGAGGCAGTAGGGCCTACCGAAACTGCGTCACAAACGCTCGCCATTCATTCCTATATCTAGCACTGTCTCTTGCCCCTCACATCTATCCTCCTATCTCCCAGAGCTTTCTTCACTCCATCCATCCACCCAAACCTTTGCCTTCCTCTTGTACTTCTCCCATCGTCACCTTCTTTAGCAGACAGCCATTTTCCATTCTTTTAACATGGCCAGACCACCTCAACATATATCATCATATCCACTCTAGCTGCTAACTAGTTTTTTACACCCGTTCTCACCCTCACTACCCCGTTCATAACCCTATCTACTCGAGATACATAAGCCATACTCCTTAGACATTTCATATCAAACACATTTAATTTCTGTCTCTCCATCACTTTCATTCCCCACATCTCCGATCCATACATCACATTTGGTACAATCACTTTCTCATAAATAACTCTCTTTACATTCATGCCCAACCCTCTATTTTTTACTACTCCCTTAACTGCCCCCAATACTTTACATCCTTTATGACTCTTTGACCTACATCTTCTTCCACTCCACCATTTGCTGCAACAACAGAACCGAAGTACTTAAACTAATCCACCTCCTCAAGTAACTCTCCATTCAACATGGCACGCTTTCCCTTCTCGTACATTTCATAACCTTACTCTTACCCATAATAACTTATCTTCCTTCTATCACACACCCTTCCAAATTCTGTAACTAATCGGCCAAGCTTCTCTTCTGCATCTGCAACCAGTAGAGTATCATCCACAAACAACTGATTTATCTCCCATTCATTTTCATTTTTGTCTTCTAGTTATATATATATATATATATATATATAAATATATATATATATATATATATATATGTATATGTCTGGGAGAGGTAGAGAAGTGGCTGACTTGATGAGGGAAAAGAGAGTAGATGCTATGTGTGTGCAGGAAACCCGATAGAAGGGAAATAAAGCTAAAGAGTTGGGTGATGGATATAAGCTATATTATAGCGGAGCAAATAAACAAAGTAGGAATGGAGTTGGCATAGTACTGTCTGGTGAGCTGAAAAATGCAGTGATAGAGGTGCATAGAAAGAATGACCGTATTATCAGATTGAAGATGTGTTGTGGAGGAGAAATTCTGAATATTATAAGGGCATATGCACCTCAAATTGGTTGTACAGAAGAGGAGAAGGGAAATTTCTGGAAAGACATGGATGGAGTAATGCAAGAATTGGAAGAACTGGAGAGGGTTATAGTGGGGGCAGATTTGAATTGCCATGTTGGAATTGAGAATGAGTCAATTGGTCGGGTGCATGGGGGCTATGGAATTGGGGAGAGAAACCCATAAGGAGAGAGTGTTTTGGACTTTGCTGTGTCATTTGACATGGCAATAGTAAACACATTCTTTAAGAAGAAAAGGGAACACCTAATAACTTATAGGAGTGGGGGAAGATGCTCCCAGATAGACTACTTCCTGTATAAAAGGATAAAGCTGGTGGAAGTCAAGAAATGCAAGGTTATCCCAGGTGACCATGTAGCCCCCCAACACAGACTGCTATATATGGACTTAGGCCTAAAAAGTGAAAGAAAAGCTAAAGCTAAAGGGATAAGGAAAATGAAATGGTACAAACTAGTGAGGGAAGGAGATAAGATGAGAGAGTTTAAGAAAAGGGATTTGGAGGATATTGATAGAGGAATTGAAGATGTTCAAGAATGGTGGACACGAAACGCAGCAGTAATGAAAAGGCATGGAAAAGATCTGCTAGGAGAGAGATCTGGTATTATATGGGAAGAAAAGGAGAGTTGGTGGTGGAGTGAAGAAATTGAGAAAGTTGTAAAAGATAAGAAGGAGGCAAAGAAGAGATGGGAAGAGTCACAGTCAGGGGAAGAGAGAGAGAGGTTCAGAGAGAAAAACAAGGTGGTGAAGAAGGTAGTAGCCCAAGCTAAAGCTAATGCATATGATGGTGTGTATAATGAGCTGGGGACAAAGGAAGGATTAAACAAGATGATAAAGCTATCGAAGACTAGAAATAAGAGCACCAAAGATATTACACACATTAAACAAATAAAAGATCAAGATAGTGTAGTACTTAGAAAGGAAGAATGTTTTGAACAGCTGTTAAATGAAGAAAATCATAGACTATCAAGAGATGATGGACTGATGGATTTTGGCATGGTAATAAGTTTCTCTAGGCAAGAGGTAATAAATGCACTTAGGAAGATGAAGAATGGGAAGGCAACTGGACGAGACATGATTCCTGTAGAGGCATGGAAAGCCTTAGGAGATGAAGAAGTGGATATACTGTATGATCGCATGATAAAGATTTTTGAGCAGGAAAAGATACCAAATGAGTGGCGTGGGAGTATATTGATCCATATCTTTAAAGGGAAAGGTGATATC
>NC_090750.1:11336274-11343774 GCF_036898095.1 Palaemon carinicauda
TTAATGCTCGTCGCAATCACAGAGAGATTAGTTCACCAAAAATTCAGCTAGGCTACACAAGGCACTTGCAGAGCTAGAAAATCTAGGCCTACATATACGAGGACTATGAAACTCAAAGTAGAATGTTATGAATGGAGAAGTATTGAATTAAAAGCTCAAGAAAGAGACGACTGGCGAAATCTAACCGAGGACGTTTGAGTCAACAGACGTAGGAGGAGATGATGATGATGAAACTTGGATAGTATTTAATTGTTCAGAAAAACTTAAAACTTTTTCAAGGCGTTTCTACTTTCAATCTACCATTCTCTTTGTTTCTCCCTTTCGTTCAAAGAACTTCCTCTTTATCAACCTATTATAGACTCTCTCTCTCTCTCTCTCTCTCTCTCTCTCTCTCTCTCTCTCTCTCACTTGATATTCACTTTATATTCTTCGAAAAGTTTTGAGAGACATATAAAGCCTTTTTGATGTTTATTAGCATATTAAGAAGCGATATAGGATATTGAAATGGGAAAGACGTCGGGTAAAGAAAGCCATTAAGAAGCCTAATGTTATTTGCATTTATCAAAGTTTTGATGTAGCACAATTATCATAACCCTTTGGCGGGAAAATAGTTTTTAAGTAGAAAACCGTTTCAAATATTAGTAGAAGATCATTGTCAATTTTTTACTGCATGTTTTACTCAACCTAAGTTAACATTTATAATAATACACGTACAATAAAATTAGGCATCCTCATACACACAAACTAACAGACACACATACACATACGCACACACACAGTATATACATATATAAACCCACACACACACACACACACACACACACATATATATATATATATATATATATATTTCTTACGCTTATTGAAGCAAAGAGCCTTGGTTAAATTTCGCCAATTGTCTCTATCTTGAGGTTTTGACTCAATACTTCCCTGTTCATCATATACTTTCCGATTGATAGTCCTCAGCTATGAAGGCCTTGGTCCTCCAAACCCTTCTAGTCCCTTATGAAGCCCAGTTAAAAATCTGGCGAAGTAATCACCCTTGGGGAGTGAGAAGAACAGGCCCAAATCATATCTATCTACCCATCAGCATGATATCATGCACATATGGTACTCGAAACTCTCTCTTACAGTTTCATTTCTAATCCTGTGTTACCAATTAACTTCCATAGGTTTGATATTGCTTATTTGTCCTATCAGGACTGATGCCTATACAGTATCACCATTCTTGATAAACTGGCATATAGCCTGACTATTTTTATATGTAATTTCAGACGATTTGATTTCAAAATTTTACTCTACTTATCTATTGTCTGATTTGATTTCTTTAATCTTTCGTTAAGCTCCAATTCATAAGACCTGTATTAGAGATCATAATTTCTAAATATTTAGATGATTCTACCTTATTCATTCTTTCTCCTTCCAATGATATTTCATCTTCCATGGCATAAACCGTTATTATCATCTCTGTTTTTCTTCTATTTGTCTTGAGCCAACCTCATTTGATATTTCATACTTTCTTGTAAATAAACATTGCAAATTTTTTGGTGTTTTGCTAATAAGGACAGCATCGTCAACATACTCTAGGTCAGCTAATTTCTTATTACCAATACATTCCAATTCTTCTCCAAAATCCCCTACAGTTTTATCCATTACACAATTCACGACGAGGACAAATTAAATTTCCTTGGAGTACCCGACTGTTCACTGGATTGATAGGAATCCACTAATATTAACGTTGCACATGCTCTGCGCATGAACAAACGTAATAAAATTTACATATTTAAAAGTCTATAATAATGTATGAATCTCCACAAAATATTTCTCTGCACACTATCAAAGGCTTTTTCGTAATCCACTAATGCTATCAAATGTGAATATTCTACTCATGTATAAAAAATTAAAGTTTAGTCACTAAAACTTCTGCATTTTCTCAATCGCGATTGGTCATTTCTCAATTTGTAATCAATCTTTCTTTCTAGCTCTTCAGATTGATTAATTTCTATGTGATTATTTACGGTCACTTATATCTATTTATTTTCTTTATTTTCGACAACACTTCTAGCTCCCATTTATCAGGTTTTGTCTCTTCACGCCCCATTCTTCAAAATGATCTATTAAGTAATCTGGGAGTTGTTTAATTTTTCGGCAAATACTATCCCAGCAGTTATTTCATCGAACGCAGGGGCTACTCATATCCTTTTTTTTTTTACTTCAAACAATCTCAATTCCCTCATTGGCTCATCAAGGTATTCCTCAGGTTCAAGCATACCAATCAAAATATTCCTTTCGCATATCCCATTCCTTATCACACTATTTTTTCCCCCAGTAAAGATTTCATTAATATTTCTAGGAATTTTTTTTACAGTATATATATATACATACATATATTTATATATATATATATATATATATATATATATTTATACATATATATATGTATATATATATATACATTATATATATATATATATATATATATAAATATATATATATATATATATATGTATATATATATATATATATGTATATATATATATATATATATATATAAGTATTTATCGGTGGGTATCTTAATAAAAGGAACATGGGAAATTATCATTGAAAAATCATAATGCAAAAACGGAACTTGAAAAAGACTTTATTTTTAGGGAAAAAGTTAATTTAATTGTTAATGAAGGTAAATTCAAGTGACCATAGAATGGTGAAAAGCAAACCTTTCCTTATATCTCAGTAAAGACAGCGAAAAACTAATATTAAGAAAAAAAAACACCCTTGTAATAAGGAAACAATCAAAATAGGCACACAATGCTGCATTATGAAATCGAAAAAAGTAAAAAAGAAATGAACAGTGATACAACAAAAATTTTATCTGAATCAGCACAAGAGGCAGGTGGAATAGTTCCTAAACAAGACCAAGGAAAACTATTAGAAAAGGCGGAAAACCTAATAAAATAAATATTAGAAATAATTGTAAGATCCACTATAGATAAAATAGAATCAACACAACCATCAACACTAATTGATAAATTAAAAACTCATGAAAAGAAGCAATGGCGTAAGAGTAGATGGCATAAAAATAGGTTTAAAAGTAGATTGAGGAGTGTTCATTATAGTAAAAGTGGCTGAACTCTACACCAAATGTTTGCAAGAATTCTCTATACATACAGCTTGCAAAAATTTAACTTTTTACTTGTTATTACCGCACAATAACATTACTTTTATTGACATATAAAATATTCACAAAGATTATATAAGGCCGAATAAAATGGCAGCTAGACTTTTATAAACCAAGATAGCAAACAGGTTTTGAATGTGGGTAATCAACAACTGACTATAGCCATGTATTTAACTACCTGATGGAAAAATCCACAGAAAGATTGTCGTTCCATTAGAACTTTTCGGCAGTATTTAACGGCCTTCAAACACAATGAATAGAAAAATTTAAGATATCTACAGTAAGTACAGATAAAAAAAAAAATGTCATTAATATAATAAGATAATTCCAATTGAGGAGGGAGTTAGACAGAGAGTCCACATCTCTCCTGAATTATTCACAACTTGTCTAGGAGGAGTTTTGAGAATCTAGATTGGGAGAATGTAGGAATAAATGTTATAAGGGAATACCTTAATAAATTGAGGTTTACAGATGATATAGTTTTTCTTGATGAATCATGAGAGAAACTGCAAAACATATTATAAATTCTGAATAGAGAAAGAAAAGGAGTATCAGTAAAAAATGAAAAAAAGGTTAATTGAAAATGCAGATAGGAAAAAAAATATAAGATATATGATCGGGGCTGTATAGATAGCTGATTAATATAGGTACTTTGGACATAAACTAATTGTTTCCCTAGGAACCGGGAACGAAATTAAAAGGAGGATAAGCATGTGATGGAGAGCATTTGATAAACAAAATGCCATTTACGAGAAAAAAAAGTCACTTTCTCTAAAACGAAATGTATAAAATCGGATGGTCCAACCAGTATTAAATTATGTATCAAAAACTTAGAGACTTACTTAAGCTTTGAAACATTAGAATACAAATCAAAGATATATCGAAAGGGTAATGAAGGGAATAACACTTAGATACAGACAAGGAACAAGACGGATACGAAAACAAACTAAAGTCGATTATATTTTAATGACATGTATGAAAAATATATGGACATATGCAGGACATATAATGACAATGATAGATCGTAGATGGTGATTAAGAATGAGATAATGGGTTCATATATTGTAATAAAAAAAAGAGAGGAAAAAAGAGAAGACGGTGGATTGACGCATTAGCATAGGAAGATTATGTACGAGGCATTTTTTTCTGAAGGATTTTAATGGCTGATATGTATATATATATATATATATATATATATATAATTTTATATATATATGTGTGTATATAAATAAATATATATATATATATATATATATGTATTATATATATATACATATATATATATATATATATATATGTATATATATATATATATACATATATATATATATATATATATATCTTCTTCCTAGCTGGTTCCCATTTTTATATGGGGTCGCTGTTGCGGATGAGCTGTTTCCATCTTTTTCTATTCTGCGCTTCTGCCTCATCAATCCCCTTCTCCTGTAAGTCTCCTCTCACACAGTCCCTCCATCTCTTTCTTGGTCTCCCTCTTCTTCTTCTTGCCTGAACCTCCATCTCCATAGTATGTCTCCCAACGTGGTCCTTATCTCTCCTCATCAGGTGTTCATACCATTTCAGCCTCCCTTCCTGCACATTCTTTGATATTTCCACCACCTTTTTCGAGCTCCTTATTTGGTCATTTCTTATCCGATCCTCCCTTGTCACCCCAGACATTCGCCTAAGCATTCTCATTTCCGCTACATCCATCTTCTTCTCCTCTGTCTTCCTCATGCTTGCTGTTTCCGTTCAATACAGCATTGGTGTTCTCACCACTGTCCTATGAAATTTTCCTTTTAACCTCAGTGGTATTCTTTTGTCACAAAGAACTCTTGAGGGTGCTCTCCAGTTGTACCAGCCTGCCTGTACCCGATGTTTAACTTAATCTTCCATACCTCCTCCAGCGTTAACAAAGGATCCCAAATACTTAAACTTATCAACTCTCTTTATCTGTTCTCCCCTAAGAAGAATACTTTCTCTATCATCCCCCTCACTGGTGGTACACATATATTCTGTCTTAGATCTACTTGTTCGCATTCCTCTGTCCTCCAGTACTTGCCTCAACCTTTCCAATTTCATTTTCAGATCTTCCCTGCTCTCTGCGCACAGAACAATATCATCTGCATACAATATGTTCCATGGCACTGCCTCCCTTACCTCTTCTATCAAAACGTCCATCACTATGTTAAAGATAAATGGGCTCAGAGCCGACCCTTGGTGTAATCCTACTCTCACCTCAAAACCCTCTGTCTCCCCAGCACTGCTCCTAACTCTAGTAAATACGCTACGGTATATCTCTTGTGTCAGTCGAACGTACTTCTCTGGCACCCTCCTCTCCCTCAGAGTCCTCCATACCTCTTGTCTTGGGACTCGGTCATAAACCTTTTCGAGGTCAATGAATACTACATGCAGGTCTCTTTGCTTTTGCCGGAATTTCTCCATTAGTTGCCTCAGACAAAATATACCATCTGTTGTTCCCCACCCTTTTATGAATCCCATCTGCTCTTTACCTATTTCTACTTCTTCTCTTAGTCTGGCATCTAACACCCTTTCCAGTATCTTCAAAGTGTGGGACATCAATTTAATACCTCTGTAATTCCCATACTTTTGGATATCACCTTTCCCTTTAAAGATTGGGATCAATATACTCCCACGCCACTAATTTGGTATCTTTTCCTGCTCAAAAATCTTTATCATGAGATCATACAGTATATCCACTTCTTCATCTCCTAAGGCTTTCCCTGCCTCTACAGGAATCATGTCTCGTCCAGTTGCCTTCCCATTCTTCATCTTCCTAAGTGCATTTATTACCTCTTGCCTAGAGAAACTTATTACCATGCCAAAATCCACCAGTCCATCCTCTCTTAATAATCTATCATTTTCTTCATTTAACGGCTGTTCAAAATATTCTTCCTTTGTAAGTACTACACTATCTTGATCTTTTATTTGTTTAATGTGTGTAATATCTTTGGTGGTTTTATTTCTAGTCTTCGATAGCTTGATCATCTTGTTTAATCCTTCCTTTGTCCCCAGCTCATTATACACACCATCATATGCATTAGCTTTAGCTTGGGCTACTACCTTCTTCACCACCTTGTTTTTCTCTCTGAACCTCTCTCTCTCTTCCCCTGACTGTAACTCTTCACATCTCTTCTTTGCCTCCTTCTTATCTTTTACAACTTTCTCAATTTCTTCACTCCACCACCAACTCTCCTTTTCTTCCCATATAATACCAGATCTCTCTCCTCGCATATACTTTCTGTGCCTTTTCATTACTGCTGCGTTTCGTGTCCACCATTCTTGAACATCTTCAATTCCTCTATCAATATCCTCCAAATCCCTTTTCTTAAACTCTCTCATCTTATCTCCTTCCCTCACTAGTTTGTACCATTTCATTTTCCTTATCCCTTTAGCTTTAGCTTTTCTTTCACTTTTTAGGCCTAAGTCCATATATAGCAGTCTGTGTTGGGGGGCTACATGGTCACCTGGGATAACCTTGCAGTTCTTGACTTCCACCAGCTTTATCCTTTTATACAGGAAGTAGTCTATCTGGGGGCATCTTCCCCCACTCCTATAAGTTATTAGGTGTTCCCTTTTCTTCTTAAAGAATGTGTTTTACTATTGCCATGTCAAATGACACAGCAAAGTCCAAAACACTCTCTCCTTCTGGGTTTCTCTCCCCAATTCCATAGCCCCCATGCACCCAACCAATTGACTCATTCTCAATCCCAACATGGCCTTTCAAATCTGCCCCCACTATAACACTCTCCAGTTCTTCCAATTCTTGCATTACTCCATCCATGTCTCTCCAGAAATTCCCCTTCTCCTCTTCTGTACAACCAATTTGAGGTGCATATGTACTTATAATATTCAGAATCTCTCCTCCACAACTCATCTTCAATCTGATAATACGGTCATTCTTTCTATGCACCTCTATCACTGCATTTTTCAGCTCACCAGACAGTACTATGCCAACTCCATTCCTACCTTGTTTATTTGCTCCGCTATAATATAGCTTATATCCATCACCCAACTCTTTAGCTTTATTTCCCTTCTATCGGGTTTCCTGCACACACATAGCATCTACTCTCTTTTCCCTCATCAAGTCAGCCACTTCTCTACCTCTCCCAGATATATATATATATATATATATATATGTATATATATATATATATATATATATATAACTAGAAGACAAAAATGAAAATGAATGGGAGATAAATCAGTTGTTTGTGGATGATACTCTACTGGTTGCAGATGCAGAAGAGAAGCATGGCCGATTAGTTACGGAATTTGGAAGGGTGTGTGATAGAAGGAAGATA
>NC_090750.1:11353774-11361274 GCF_036898095.1 Palaemon carinicauda
TCCTGATCTAGGAATGAAATTAAAAATATATATCTTCAGTTTTATGGATTAAGTTATTTAATATGCTAAAAATAACATGCATATCATTCTATTTTTAATGTTATATACCCTGACTTAATAAGTGACAAACATTAATTATTATTCTACAGAGTATTTATGTATTACACTGATAAAAAAATAAACATAAATTAAATATAAAAAGTGGAAGCTGCAGTTCCTATGGATGGTTACAAAAGAAAATTTATACTAAAATTGAAACGTAAAAGGGATATATCCTTCAAATATTTGTACAAATAAAACACTACAAACATAAGTAATATGTATCAATGGTTTTGGATGAAAGAAATTTCCCTTTAATATGTAGGCCATAGTTTCTTGATGAAAGAAGAGTAACTGAAACGTTCTTTTATGCTCAAAACAAAGGCACACTAAATCTTATGTGAAAATAGATGAGAGCTCTATTTAGGATTAATCTTAGTAAAAAATATCGAGTTTTATCAATATATTTATTAAGTGCAGACAATAATAGATATTTTAATTGCAAGTTTTCGGTGTACTTTTTTTTAAACACAATTGTACCCGTGATGTATCTATGTCCAGCCTTATTCGGTATATAATCGTCATGTGTTGAAGATTGCTATTTTTGTATTAATATGGTGGCCTTCTAGTCGGTGGAGATTATATATATATATATATATATATATATATATATATAGATAGATAGATAGATAGATAGATAGATAGATAGATAGATAGATAGATAAATAGATAGATAGATAGAAAGATATATAAGGCATCAATTTTTAGCGCACTAGTAAATAAAGCAAGGACGTATCTTGGGTTTGTCTACTTTACAACACCCACGCTGGCCATTGCTAATTGGTAATTGTTGGACAATTTAGTGTGATTACTCATAGTAAACCAACTGTTCCTCTGATACGAATAGAGATAGCATGGATTTTAACCTGTTTGCTAGAACCTTCGGCATAACCTTATAATCTACATTTAGCATCATTATGGCCCTGCAGTTATTATGATTACACTCATCTCCATTTTTGGCAAAATCTTAATAATTCCTTTGAGTCTTTCCACATTTTAGAATTAGAAAATGAAAATTTCAGTACATTCATAAATTAGATTTTTACAATGCTCCACAGTTTTGTAGAATTCGACGGGTAATCCATCAACACCAGGACATTTCCCATTTGTCATTCCTGATATATCTTCCTAAATTTCTTTTTTCTCTGTTGATTAAGCCTTCACGGTTAAGTTCAAATAATCAATAACACTTTTCCTATTTTCAAGAAATTTATATTTCTATTCAAAATATACAGATTCATCATTATACAGATTTTCATAAAACTCTAATACATACCTTTGTATAGAATTTTTGTCTGTTACATATGCACCTTCTTTTACACAAAATTTATCGATATTTGTTTTTACAATTTTCAAGTAAATATGTAGATATTCTTTCACCATTCATTCTTTCATCAATTCTAGCTCTTATATTGACCCCTTCACATATCTCAGTTTCAATTAGATTTTTTATGGCTTTTAGTTCCTCTATTTTGTGAAAGCTTTTACAGTTATCATAATGGATACAATCTTTCTTTTCAAATGGCTCCAAAAATGAACAAAGTTTTCTATCATTATTGTATTTTTCAGACCACATGTATTCAATTTCTAGTATCCCAGGCCAAAGCTAATATCATTGTCCATCTTAATCTTTCCTTTAGCAGACCACCTTAATGGAATATTTTCCTATTCACTTGCATTATTCTTCAGATCCCTTACGTATATGCGATCAATCCTAGAGCAGTACTTACACCTAACATACGTTTATTCTGTCAAATGGTTTGTCCATAGCCACACATCTTTAAGTTCCAAATCCTTTTTTAATCTTTGAAGGGCTGTTGAAATTATATGATTATCAGGATTAGAGTAATCTTTTTACTTGCTACGCTGTTCCATTCAACACCTATGGTAAATTTCGTAAATTATTTTTCTTGTAGTATAAGACAACATTTAAGAACAATTTTTCCCTCTCTCTTTTCTTATTTGTGCCTGAAGGGGAATATACATTTATTAATAGAAAATTTATTCCTTGATAAGTATCTTTTACATTGATTATTTGGCCCTTTACATCCAGCTCCTGATTCGGAACTTTCACTCTTGACTTTTATATTGAAAAGGATAGCAGTGCCTCCCTTCAACAAGACAGTTGGATTTAATATTATATCACAATGGTTTTCAACATTCAAGCTGCGAGATTTTTTTGACATCGTGTTCCTGCACAAATATTACATCTAAATGATAAAAGTACATGAAATCAACCATTTTACTTTGCTTATGAGACATGTAATCCATTAACATTAATAGTTCCACTTCCTCCAGTTGTTCCAACCACACTGAATCCGGTTGTTAATTTCCTCTTCCATGTTCCCCCCATTGTCGATCACTGAACCAAGGTACTTGAATTTATGAACCCTTTTGATGTTTCCTCCGCCTAATTTGATTGTTGTTTGCTGGTCGCCATCCATCTCGGTTGTCATATACTCTGTCTTCTTCCTGCTTATTCTTAAACCTCTACTCTCCAAGGCATATCTCCATCTTTCTAGTTTCCCCTCCAGTTCTTCCCTGTTCTCGGCTACCAAGACTATATCATCCGCATAGAGCAGACACCATGGTGGCTCCTCCCTGACATCCTCTGTTAACACATCCAAGACGATGTTAAACAGGAGTGGGCTTAGAGCAGATCCCTTATGTAGCCCGACTCCAACTTGGAAATTTTCTGTTCTTCCAACTGTAGATCTGACGCTGGTCTTTACATTTCTATACATCTCCCTGATCATTCTGACATACTTCTCCATCACTCCTCTCTCCCTGAGACATCTCCATATTTCCTGTCGTGGTACTCTGTCATATGCCTTCTCTAGGTTTATAAAGGCCATATGCAAGACCTTTTGCTTCTCTCTGTACTTTTCCATAATTTGTCTCAAAGTGAAAATACCATCCACAGTACTAAGCCCCTTCATGAATCCTAGTTGTTGTCTACCGATGGAAACGTGCTGCCGTAATCTTTCATCCATAATTCTTTCAAATACCTTCAGTGTATGTGACATGAGTTTTATTCCTCGATAATTTTCACAACACTGTATGTTCCCTTTCTCTTTGAATATTGGGATTAATATACTTTCCCTCCATTTTTCGGGTATTGTCTCACTTTCCATAATCTTTTTCATTAACTGCCACAATATGTCAATTCCTTCCTCATCAAGAGCCTTCCAGGCTTCTGCAGGTATGCCATCTGGTGCCACAGCTTTACCATTTTTCATCTTTCCCAGTGCCCCTCTAACCTCAGCTTTTGTTATTTCTGTGACTGGTCCACAATTTGTGTGTCCATCTCCTCTTAGAAATCTTTCATTTTCTTCATTCAGTAAGGCCTCAAAATATTCTTCCCATCTCTTTATTATGTCTCTCTCATTTCTCAGTATATTTCCATCCTTATCCTTAATCTGTCTTATGTGTGTTATATCCTTGGTATTCTTATTTCTCATGTGTGCTAGTTTAAAGATCTTTCCTTGCCCTTCCTTGGTATCTAGCTCTTTGTAAAGCTGATCATATGCTCTATCCTTAGCAATTGCTACAATTTTCTTTGCTAATTTATTTGCTTCCTTATTGGCCATCCAGTCCTTTTCCATTTGGGTCCCCTCCCACCTTTTCTCTGCTTCTCTCTTTTGCTTTGTTGCATCCTTCACTTCTTCACTGAACCACCACGTTTCCTTATTTTCGAAGATCTTACCACTACTCTCACCCAGTATTTCTCTAGCAACCCGCAGTATTATCTCCATCGTTCTGTTCCACCATTCATCAACATCCTCAATTTCATGAGTTAGTTCCTCTAATACTTTTTCTTTAAACTGCCTACAAAGTTCAATATCTTTCAGCTTAAACCATTTAATCCTTTTTGGCCCCTGCATTTTTTTTCTTCCTTATTTGTTCAACTTCCATAACCAAGTCCATCACTACCAAACGATGTTGCACACTCACATGGTCTCCTGGTATGACCTTACAATCTTTTACCTTGCGCAAATCTTTCCTCTTATACATCAAGTAATCTATCTGGCTGGACCTTCCGCCGCTTTTGTACGTAACTAAATGTTCTTGCCGCTTGGTGAAAAAAGTGTTCGCCAGTACCATATCCTTGGCCACAGCAAAATCAACAATTCTCTCACCCTCTGCATTTCTTTCATCATAGCCTTACCCACCATGTATACGGCTGATCACATGGTTTTATATATATATATATATATATATATATATATATATACACACACACATATATATATATATATATATAAGAGTAAAGTAAATTTCTCATTTGTTTAAGTCAACCTTGTTCTATAGTGAATTTCTTTTTGCGATGCAGATTTGCACCGACTCGCAGCAGTGCCCTTTTAGCTCGGAAAAGTTTCTTGATCGCTGATTGGTTGGACGAGATAATTCTAACCAATCAGCGATCAGGAAAATTTTCCGAGCTAAAAGGGTACCCGCTGCGAGTCGGTGCAAATGTGCCCTGATAAAAGAAATGGACTATAGTTTTAAGTGGTTTCTACTATAGCTATATATAAGTTTATATTTACATATATATATATATATATATATAAATATATATATATATATATATATATACAATTATATATATATATATATATATACATATATATATATATATATATATACATGCATATATATATATAATATATATATACATATATATATATATTCATATACATATATATATATATATATATAAACACACACACACACACACACACATATATATATATATATATATACGTACATATATATATATATATATATATTCATATACATATATATATATATATATATAAACACACACACACACACACACATATATATATATATATATAAATATATATATATATATATACGTACATATATATATATATATATACACATATATATATATATATACATATATATATATATATATATATGTATATATATATATATATGTGTGTGTGTATATATATATATATATATATAAGAGTAAAGTAAATTTCTCATTTGTTTAAGTCAACCTTGTTCTATAGTGAATTTCTTTTAGCGATGCAGATATGCACTGACTCGCAGCAGTGCCCTTTTAGCTCGGAAAAGTTTCCTGATCGCTGATTGGTTGGATGAGATAATTCTAACCAATCAGCGATCAGGAAAATTTTCCGAGCTAAAAGGGTACCGCTGCGAGTCGGTGCAAATGTGCCCTGATAAAAGAAATGGACTATAGTTTTAAGTGGTTTCTACTATAGCTTTAAGTAGTATTGAAGTGGTGTGTTGTTGATTATTTCTCGCCTACTCCCCTCTCAATTACCTTGTATGAACTATCGTCTTAACGATTGTATTTTGTTTGCCCGAGTGATGATGAAAGCATGTTGATGTCAGAGGTGGGTGCTCGGACAGCAGACAGTTAGGGCTTGAGCACTCCCCCCATCCACAAACCCTAAGCTCCATTGGCAACTGAAAGTTTTCCTGACGACCACTTATTTGTTGATTTTGACCACGGCCTTGGAAAGTGATTGAGGGATTCTCGTCTTGTTGTATCGTCTGCAGGTGTTTTTGTCACCTGCAACTCGAGTTGTGGAGGATTAATTTTTGTTTTATTTTTTTATATTTCCTTTTGCCAAATCCAGAGAGAGAGAGAGAGAGAGAGAGAGAGAGAGAGAGAGAGAGAGAGTGGTAGTTAGCGAATGATTGTTTGTAGTGGGAAAGACTTGGTATATTTGAGGTTGTTTGTTTACCTTTTTTTAGTTAGGTTACGACAGTGGTGAATGTGTTGGGTGAATGCTTATTTTGATTTGACTGCTGTAACCGTCAGTTGTGTGAACGCTGGATTTATTATTTTTGTATTACCAGCGAGGAAGTGATTATTTATATTTTGAGTAAGTACAGTTTTATTTATCTTTGCTTGTCGTGATTGTGAATGATAGGAACAGTTTATTATTTATCTTTGATTATAGTGCAATAGTTCAGTTAGTTAGGAGTGTTCATAAGTGTGTTTCTTTTTTTATTTTAGCAGGCCATGATTCCTCCTTTGGAGAGATTTTCTTTGAATGTGACAGTGATTGATGACGACTTGGCTATAATAAGGAACTTGGCACGACTGCTTGGATTTGGATAATTGTTGATGACCTGGCCTGTAATTAATTGTGTTAGACTGCTTATTTGGATTGACCAAGCGTTGATGACCTGGCCTGTTGAACAAGATTACGTATGATGATGATGATTATGATGACAACGCACACGACCCAAAATCAATCAATGCAGTTGTGTTGATATTTGTCGGTGTCGCGGTTGCTATAAGGTTGTGGTTTTTGGGCAATTAAAGACTGTTGGCCCTTGTGTCCACTCGGAAATATATAAATTAATTACGTTTATTTTTGGAGTTGAAGGGAATTTTTAGCTTTAAGTTTTTGTTTTTCATGTGGTTATTTGAATGTGTTTTCTATATATAGTAAGTTAAGATTGTAGTGCTAAGTGTGATTTTTTTTTGGTTATGGAATATGGTTGGTGATTTTTTAGTATTAAGTGATTGTTTTAGTATTAGGAAATATAGTTATGAAGTTATGTTTTGGTTTGTTTTTTGTCCTTTTGCCCAAGAGTCCCGCTGCTGATAACGTAAGGGGAAAGTTTGTATTGAGGAGACATTGGTCTGTTTAGAGTGATTCAAGGGTGTGGGGGTTGTTCTTGCGACATCCCGCCACAGAGTGTTGCCTTGCTTTTGGATAGTATATTCCAGAGACTGGCAGGTGCGACTGTCACCTGCGACTGGAGTCTGACCCACCGTTTCCTGACGTGAGGAAGATCACAGGGAGTTGGTCGAGTCTCTGGCTACCTGGTCCCAGCTAATTATTGAAGCTGCAGTGGTGTTGGGAACCTGTTGTTCGTCAGGTGGCCAGTAGGGAGGCCGCTTCCAGGTAAGGCAGGGTATCTCTGTTTGCTTGTTAGCAGATTACTGGAACTGGCATACTGTGCCTGCCTTACTTAGTGGAAAGAGGAGAGGATAACGTCTTAATTGTGCCTCTCCCCTCATTTATTCTTACTGAGAAGTGAAGATCCTTGTATTTATTTTTGTAATTAGATTAGTGTATAATATATATATATAATATATATATATATATATATATGGTAATTACAGTTTCAACCATTATGGGGAAACTGGAATAAATATGAATTTGTTGCATCAGAAATAGTGTAGTTCCAACGGATTTAACGTTTATTTTGACCGCAAACCATCCGATTTAGAGATTTACTATGTAATTGGAGATAAAACAACAAGTTTTTTCCAGAAAAATCAGTGTTTGTTATCGTGTTTTTATTGTTTTTGTTTCATATTATGTTGTAATGCAGAAAGACCCTACTTCATCCCAACAATTATGGGGGGACACCAGGTGGAAC
>NC_090750.1:11363774-11368774 GCF_036898095.1 Palaemon carinicauda
TTAGGTCCCTCTTTACCTGGTTTGAAAGCGTATTCAGGTAATTATGTTATTCTGGGAGCGTTCCCGAACACTGTTGTCTCTGATCCAATGATGGAGGTTAGGTTATCTTTCCCTGTATATAATAGGGTTACCGAGTTGGCCGTGATGGATAATCTCCCTATCCATGGTATTGACGGCATTTTGGAAAATGACATGCTTAACAGGGAAGGTCGTGAATTATTTCCCATTTTGTCCATCGAGGCTTATCCTGTTTCCACAACGTCCCGTGCCGCAGCCAGAGCTAATGAATTACATAAGGATGATGATTTATTACTGAGTAGTTTATAGGTAGATGTAGAAAGACCCGGGTCAGTAGATGAAATGAATAAGCCTATTGTTATTAATGCTTTGAAACCCGACTGGGACCGTTCAGCTTTCATTAAGGCTCAGAAAGCTGAATTTAATTTTGTGTTATGGGATATTAATGAGCTAACTAGGCCTTGATTTGGGTTAATCAATAATATATTTTATCGATTTAGTAGACCTGCGTCTGATGATCCGAGTAAGGACTTCTCGGATCGAACAAATGGTGGTCCCTTCTCAGTTTCAGGAATCAGTAGTTAGTCTCGGTTACGATAATTTCCATTCAGGTCATTTTGGGGTATGGAAAACTTTCCATAAATTTGCCCAGTATTGTTGGTGGCCTGGTATGAAATTGTCCGTAAAACATTTTGTGAAAGTGTGAAGTTTGTCAGGTAATAGGAAAACCCAACCAGATTATTCTGAAGGCTCCCTTAAATCCTATTTCTGCTATAGGAGAGCCTTTTTCGGAATTGGTAGTAGATGTGGTAGGTCCTTTACCTAAGACAAAACGGGTTATTTATATATTTTAACTATTATGGATAGAGCCTCTAGATTTCCCGAAGCTTGCCCGCTGAGGAAAATCACCTCTATAGTAGTTTTTGAGAAACTAATTGATTTTTTTTCCATATACGGTCTACTACGGGTTATACAGTCTGATTGTGGAAGCAACTTCATGAGTATAATGTTTAAGGGTAAATGTGCCGAACTGGCCATTCGGCACATTACGAGTGTTCCACACCATCCAGAGAGTCAGGGTGTGGTGGAGAGGTTCCACCAAAAGTTTAAGTCTATACTGAAAAAAAATTGTTATGCCCATGGCATTGAGTGGGACAAGGAACTTCCATTAGCCCAGTTTGCAATTAGAAATCATCCCAATGCCTCCACCGGTGTAGCCCCCTTAGACCTAATTTTTGGTCACAAAGTCCGTAGTCCTTAGGACATTTTTTGTGAAGCATTTGTTGCCGATCGAAGGGAGGGAATAAAAGTAAGAAAATTTGTGGATGATTTGAGGAAACGTATGGTTAGCGCCTGGAAGTTTGTGAGGGATAATTTAGGTATTACGCAAAATAGAATGAAGGTTGTTTATGACAGAACCGGGGGAAATGGTGATAGTTTTGAGTATGGACCCTGACAATTTTCTTGAACCTTGATATAAGGGTCCGTGGAAAGTTTTGAGGAAGTTGTCTGAGGTTAGCTATTAGATTGAAGCTCCCGATTCAAGCAAAAAGTGTAGGATTTTCCACATAAACAGGTTGAAATCCTATCATGATAAGACCGATGTTCCCTCAAAAGTTGTACCAGAGCTATTAGCTGTAGTTTTAGAAATGCCTCCTCAAGATTCAGAGGATTTATTGAATCAGGTTTCCTCCGATGCACTGTTTAGTAATGTACAAAAACTAGGAATGGTAGAGGAAGGTTTGAAGCATGTAGATCCTCATCAATAAAGGATATGTCCAATTTAATATATTTTTTTTTCAGATTTATTTCGAGACTCTCCTGTTAGAACTAGTTTTCTTTGTCATAGCATAGATGTAGGTTGTGCTTCCCCTGTTAAACATGGTCCTTATCAGTTAAATCCTGTAAAGAGGGGTTTAGTTGAGGAGGAAATTAAATATTTGTTGGAGCACGACCTCATTCTGTCATCCATTAGTCCTTGGAGCTCCCCTGTTGTTCTTGTGGGAAAAGCTGACGGGAAGTTCCGCATGTGTGTCGACTATCGAAAGGTTAATGCCCACACCAAAAATGACTCCTTTCCTTTGCCGTATATTGATGACTGTCTCAACCAGATAGGTTCTGCCAAATTTATTCATAACTCCTTTTGGGTTATATGAATGCAAGGTTATGCCATTTGAGATGAAGAATGCCGCGGTTTAAAGGGAACTTAAATTTGTATTGATGACTTAGTTGTATATAGTGATGATTAGAGTATGTATATTGTGAGATTGCGTAGGGTATTTTAGCCAAATGTGAATTTGGTAAGGTCAAGGTTTATTATTTGGGTCACAAGGTTGGTTTAGGTCAGGTAGCCCCGAAATAAGCTAACCTCGAGGCTATTGTTAATTTAAAAGGGCTAGGTAATATTAGAGAGGTGAGAAGAGTTCTGGGAATGACTGGGCATTATCGCCGCTTTGTGCGAAATTTCTCGGACGTTGCTGAACCTCTTACAAACCTCATAGAAAAGGGAAAGAAAGATTATTGATCCAATCAGTGTGAGGAAGCTTTTGATAAGCTTAAATCCATTCTAATGTCTAAACCTATTTTGACTTTCCCAGATTTTCAAAAACCTTTTGTTATAGCGGTAGATGCCAGTAATGTCGGTATAGGTGGTGTCCCTTTTCAAAGAGATGATGAAGGTGGGGGTACACCCCATATCTTATTTTAGTCGGAAGTTATTGCCGGCTGAAAGAAGGTATTTGACCATTGAAAAAGAAGTTCTGGCTCTGGTTTGTACCCTTATGCATTTTAAACCCTATGTGACTAATTTTTCTTCCCTCATAAAGATTTGAACAGTTCATAATCTGCTTGTGTTTATTAAGAGTATGAAAGTAGCCAACCAGAGTATTTTGCGTTGGGATCTCTTACTTCAAGAATTTAAGTTAGTGATTAGACACATTAAAGGGTCTGTGAATTAAATTCCTGACGCTCTCTATTGAAGTAGATAGGTTTCCCCTACCTCCCTCGTACGCTGCCCTGCTCGTGTCTCCAGTGAGTTTGGATAAAAACTGCTTTTGGTATATTATATGTTGAAGTGTATTTATATAATGTCCTTCCTTTGATTTTTGGCAAGTTTTGTATGTATTGCCCTAATCTGACATTGATTTGTTAGGTGAAGTTTCGGTGAAGATAGCCACTGTACTTGTTGGTGTTGGGTAAACCTTAAAGTTATTTATACTATATGTTGTCTTGGCTGTTTAATCCTAGTTTTCGTTCCTGCTTTTCAGGTTTCTGTATTTTACTAATTTAAGAAAAAAAAAATTATTTGGGTGGAGGAAGGTATTAGAGTAAAGTAAATTTCTCATTTGTTTGAGTCAACCCTAAGCTGCATAGGCAATTGAAAATGTTCCTGACGACCGCTTATCTATTGATACTGACCATGGCCTTGGAAAGTGATTGAGGGATTCTCGTCTTGTTGTATCGTCTGCTGGTGCTCTTGTCACCTGTGACTCGAGTGTTGCTTTGCTTTTGGACAGTATATTCCAGAGACTGGAAGGTGCTACTGTCACCTGCGACTGGAGTATGCCCTGCCGTTTCCTGACGTGAGGGAGATCCCAGGGAGTTGGTCGAGTCTCTGGCTACTTGGTCCCAGCTACTTATTCCAGCTACAGTGATGTTGGGAGCCTGCATGTTCGTCATGTGGCCAGTAGGGAGGCCGTTACCAGGTAAGGCAGAGTATCTCTGTTTGCTTGTTAGCGGATCATGACAGAATCTCCTGCGAGAGACTGTTCCACCATCGGGTGCATGCCTCGCATCACAGAAGTATAATGACATCCCGTGTCGCATGATATCTTGACCAAAATCTGCTCACCTCAATCCAGAGCGGCTAATATACCTTCATAAATATACGGCTTAAAGGCATCCACGAAATTTAGAGTTTTCCTATTCATTGTGTAAATGTTAACTGGTTTATTTTCCTTGTCGACTTTTCTTGTTTGATTCTTCGTCTTCGTATTTGGTGGAGTTGAATTACGCTAACCCACTTGGGTAATTGCTCATGGTTTGTTTGACCAACAATCCTTACGAATACTGCTTTTTTGGCCAAACTTATAATAGACGATATTAATCTTCTGTACGTCTTACACAACACCTGAAGGAGGATGATTCAAAGATTGTTGTTGTAGTACCATCGAATTCTGATTTGGAATAGTACCAGGGGTACTTCCGCAGTAATTATTAAATTTGTTCACATAGTTATCACTGAACTGGTATCCATGGTTTTGCGAATACTTGACACTTGGTCGGAACGACGGTTGAAACTTCATATCTGAGTGATAATATTATAATTTTCGCAATCAGAAGCAGCTCTATTAAGTTTCTTAACCCATCTCTCTCTCAAGTACGCTCGAATATGTTCAGGAATTTCATGTATATATTGTTCCAGCACTATCAGTTCTTTTAAATCAGTCATCTCTGTCACTTTGGCAGCCTCTATCCATGTCTTCAAACTTCGTCGTAACTTATAAGCGTAATCTAAGAAAGTAATTTTCTAGTCCTTCCGTAAATTTCGGAATCTTTTGTTATAATATTCAGGGGTCGTCTGATACACTTGCAGCACACACCTCTTATTTTCTTTATACTCCTTCCTCTGGTCCTCAGGCCAGGCAAGATACGCACTGCGTCATTTCACAATAAAATCCCCTTTCAATAACACAGGCCATTTATCATCTGGCCCTTCTATCGTTAACCCCACCATTTGAAAATGATCGAAGAACTCGTCGGGAGCTTCCGTACCTTCCAAGAATGAAACATGGGATCGTGCATACAGGGGTCACACCTGTATGAGTTGACAACAACCTGGCACGAGCATTCAACAGTTCCAATTCCCTTACAAGTCTTGTAATTTCCCTTGCGTCTTCTCTCTCGCTTCTTCCCGTCTTGCAATTTCTTTTGCTTCTATTTCCCTTGCATGTCTAGAAACTTATCTTGCCTTTCTTCCATTC
>NC_090750.1:11371274-11388774 GCF_036898095.1 Palaemon carinicauda
GTCCTGATGGAAGTTCCTATAGGGTAGCTTCCTGGGGTATATTACAACTACGGCGATATTCCCAGAGAATTTACCTTAAAGTACCAGAATTCTAACTCCTGGAGCGAATATCCCTCATGAAAGGGATATCGCGACATATCAGAGGACGTATTCTTGACACGCCACATGGCAATCTGCACCCCAAACAGTGATTACGTATCGAGGGGTCAATTAGCAAGAAACGAAATCGGGAAAGAAAAAGGGGGAGCCGCTCCCAAGGCTCCCTATTCTCCAGTTTCGTAAGCGTGCCTGGCGCCAATCCTGGCGCCATCTGTATTCCTTTTTGCGTAGCTTAACAACTCGGTTTTTTTTCCTGTGTTTCTCGCAAATCTTGGATTTATTCAGCTTTTCATGGCTTCTCCAACTTCGTCGGCCTCTGATAAGTTGAGTACCATGTCTTTTATGTATAAATGTAGGCTCTTGGTAAATTTTTAAGTGATTAATAGGATTAATCTTTGTTACAAGAGCCGTAGCCTACCGGAGGCATCATGGACGCTGTCGCTCGCTAGGTATGAGTTTTAGTTAGCCAGAGCGACATTCCCGGTAGTTTTGCTTTAATAAATTTTAGCTGTTTAGCGTTACATAGGATTTCCTTTCGTGCTTTAGTATTATTTTGGTGAAGTATTCACCAATTCTGGCCTACGCTAGGCCATGTAGCGTAGTCGTTTGGTCCTAGTACTTTATGCATGATTTTGGTTTTTCGAGTGTATTAAAATTTTATTGAAGCTTTAGGCTGTTTTTAATACATTTAAGATTATGTTGAATATTTCCAAGATAGTATACGAGTGAGTTTCGGTGATTTAGGTAATCGATTCTCTTGGTGCCTAGGCTAAGTTGCTTATGGAGCCTCAGTATACTTTCTCATACTCCCCGGTTGCATTCTTTTCTTCGGTGAAGGTATGCAATCCCTTTCCCTCTGTTTAAGCCTTGGGCTTATCCTTAAGTGGTTTATCTGAATTAACTTTCGATAAAACTATACTGGGGTGTTACTGTACCTTCCTGTTCCAGTAAGTCTGGTTTCAGAGAGGGACAGAACAACAGAGTTTTTAGTCTGAGTATGTGTTTATCTGGCTTGGGGTAGAGTCTCCCTCGCTGACCTGACCAAGACATAGGAGGCTTAGCCTCCTTAGGTCACTACCGAAGGTTTCTATACGAAATGATTCCTTCTTTTGTGATCTAGCAGACTAGTCCTTGTTGCTGTTCTCGGGGGAGGATAAGATCCTTGCTTTGGTCCTCTGGGAGCTGGCAAGTATTGCTGGCCTCCCTCCTTGGATCTCTCTTACGCTAAGATGAGTTTTCTTGGCTGCGGAGATCCTTCACTAAATCAAGGTTGGTAGGACCCTCTTTTGTCCCTTCCCCCTCTATCTCCGTAATGGCCTAGCCATTGCAGTACTGTACGTCATTCTACATCTGGACCTAGGATAGGTTAGGATGTGGAATTGACTCAGTCCCTTGCCGCCCGGCAAGGGTCTTCTGCTTTGAGTGCTGCCCGGACCTACCTTGGTCCCTCATCCATCCCTGCCTGTAGAATCAGACGGAATTGGTCAGGAAGCCTAAATTATATTCTCCCCTTACTTATATGCACTCTTTCGGATTGCCGGGCTTGGAGGTAGTGTACACTCTTTTCCCGGCATCCATATTCTGTTTTCTTCTAGTGCTGTACCCGACCCGGCTGCCGGCCTCATAGGCCGGCAGCCGGGCAGTCGTAGTCCTCTGGTTCTTTTGCTGCTGGCTGGCATCGGTTGTGTACCTTTGCCGGCCGGCTAATGTCAGCCATTGTCTGCCGGTTGCCAAGAGTGTGGCCGGCAGCCGCGTTCTACCTTGCGTAGTTGCCGGACATTGGCTGTTGCCGGCACATGCATTTGAACCAGCGTTCTGACACCTTATAGCTGTTAAGTAGTATACTTTAAAGCTAGTTATGATGTGTGCCGGCCGGCACTTTCTATACTGTACCAGTATTCTTCAGTATAACATATACTGTAAGAGGAAAACTATAGTATAAGTTTTGGTACAGCACTGTGTGTTCTAACACTTTTGTGTTGTCTTACACAGCCCTTTGCTGTTGCCTTACAGATAAGAAAGTGAGTTCTTTCTTGTCTATTATCCAGGATTTTAAAATCATTGCTTAGGTGTGAGCTACACCTGTTTCTTCTGGAAACTTTTCATTGGTTATTCTAGAAGAGATTAACCATACGATTTTATTATCTGGAAGGCTGCAACAATTGGTTGTGAAGGAAACACAAGTGTGTGTCTTTCCTTTCTGAATTGTTATGCTAAACTATGCATATCCAGTGATACATAGTTCACTTGATACTCATGGAAATTTCTTCTCTTTACAGGAGGACCCTCCGAAGTGCGGAAGTGTTTTCTGCAACATCCGCAGTAAGAACCTCTGCGGACATGAGTTTTGTAGGAGGCACGTAGCATGCGCTGTCTCCAAGGGTGATTTCCAGTATTGGGACCCTCAGGTATGTACCGTGTGCACTTACCTGATTACTGGGGCCTTTGATTCCCCTAGGACGGCGGAATCAAGGGATATAGCAAGGGAGAAGCTTCGTACCCGGGTAAGGGGCTTCCTGAAGAACACCTCTGGACCTTATCTTCCAAGTGAGAAGATGAGGGCGTATCTTTTTCCTAGGGCATCAACTGATGCAGTGATTCCCCAGCCTCAAGAGGAGATCCCCTAAGTTCAGATGCAGGTGGAAGCTGAAGTCGCGGTTGCTATGCAAGACATCCAGTTGGATGACAGGATGTCTGACGTGGATGAGCGTCTGGAGGAGGACCTCCTGGCAGAAGCCCAGGATGAAGTTCAAGCCCCAGACGTTGTAGAGGAAGAGGCCGACGAGGTGTCGGCTACTCCGGTTCAGATCCCGGAGCCTATTCCCTCAACATCATCCACTCTCCCAGTAGAGCTGGGACAGGCCCTCTCCTCCATTGTTGGAATGATCCAACAAATGCAGAAGGAGAATCAGGAGAAGGCGGCTGCAATGGAAATGCGGATGCAGAGCCTTGCAGCATCACATGGTTCTCAGAAAATGCTCAATGTGAAAGACCTTCCCTTGTGCTCAGATGCTAACCCATGGAGGTATGCTGAGCACATGCCGATGACGACTGGAAAGATCGTCATCTCGGATAAGTTGGGCTCAGTTCCCCTAGAGGAGGTGGAATTCTGGCCCAGCAAGGCGTCATATCCGGACTGTTATGTCCGGCTGAGGAAGGAACCAGCTTCAAAGGAGGAGACAGAGCCGAAGGAGGTCATAGTGATGGACCATGCTAAGGCTCAAGCTTTGCTTTCATCCTCGATGAAAGAGAGGGGCTTCTCGAACTCAAAGGTAGCTGCATTGAGTAAGAAGCTCCCTTCCTTTGTGTCCTCTCCTGCTAGAGCCTTCCCCTTTTTACAGAAAGGGTTTGCGGCTATACTAAAAGCAGTCGAGGCCGGCAAGCCTTGCCCCTCCCTGGAGGAGTGTAAACCTTTGTCGCAGGCCCTGCCTATGGACCACAAAGACTGGAAGAACGTCCATCTTACGTTCTCAGTTGGGAAGTTGGAGGCTGATATTGCCGGACGTCAGTTCGGCGAGGACCTCCCTAAGCTGTCTGACTTTCTTTTGCGGAGAGAGCTCGAGACAAAAGAAAGACTGGCTGCCTCAATGTCTCTTCAGACTACTCTTGAGACGATGGCAAGTGACCCCAAGGTCCATGAAATGTTCATGGTAGTGGCCAAGACTCATCTGGCCACAGTGACGAAGGATCTTTATGGCTTCTTAAAGGCGAGGAGAGCTTGTAGGGAGTTCGTGTTCACCTCGGCTACGGAGAGGCACGAGCCAAGGAAACTAATCTCCTCCAACATTTGGGGCAAAGACCTTTTCCCTACCGAATTGGTCAAAGAAGTTGTTGATAAGGCCGCCTTGGAGAATAGAAACCTTCTCCAAAAGAAAGTCTTCCCCGCATGAGGGTCCTCAACCAAAGAGGAAGACTATGAGGACTAGGCTACCGTCTCGGCCAGCCAAGACTCTTAGACAGCAACAGCAACTGCAATTGCCATTGCCTTCAGTGCCCCAGATGGTGGCACAAACCCCGACCACATTCCAGTGGGTACCCCAGGCTGTATCGACACAGTCCACGGCATTCACCCCAACGTTCGAAGGGCAGTCTACTTCCTTTCGAGCAAAGCCTAGAGGAGCAGCCAGAGGCTCGTCTAGGTGACCCTCAAGGGGAAGGGGATTCAGAGGTGGTCGCAGTCAGGGAGGCAAGACCTCAGGACGGCAGTCCAAGTGAGATGATGCCAGTAGGAGGGAGACTTCAGAATTTTCGGGATCGGTGGACCTTCAATCGCTGGGCCCACAGCCTACTCAAGAATGGACTGGGCTGGAGCTGGTACAGCACTCCATCCCCGTGCCCTCGGTTTTTCCAACACTCCACCCACGTTCTGGAGGAGTACGTTCAAGAACTGTTGGAGAAAAAAGTGATCCGAAGGATGAAGTCCATCAAATTCCAAGGGAGGCTGTTTTGTGTTCCCAAGAAAGACTCGGAAAAGCTCAGAGTCATTCTGGACTTGTCACCACTCAACAAGTTCATAGTGAATTGACAATTCAAAATTCTAACACTGCAACACATAAGGACCTTACTGCCCAAGAGGGCATATTCCGTCTCTATAGACTTGTCAGACACCTATTGGCACGTTCCAATCAACCGTCGACTCTCCCCCTACCTAGGGTTCAGGCTACAACGAAGACTATACGCCTTCAGAGCCATGCCATTCGGGCTAAATATAGCCCCAAGGATTTTCACGAAGCTGGCGAGCGTAGCTCTCAAACAATTACGCCTAAAGGGAATTCAGGTAGTAGCCTACCTGGACGACTGGCTGGTGTGGGCAGCATCCGAGACAGAATGCTTGCAAGCTTCTAGTCAAGTGATCCAGTTCCTAGAGTACTTAGCTTCAAGATCAACAGAAAAAAGTCTCGACTTTCTCCATCTCAAAAGTTCCAGTGGCTGGGAATCCACTGGGACCTAATGTCGAACCGTTTCTCCATCCCGGCGAAGAAAAGGAAGGAGATAGCGGATTCTGTCGAGAGACTTCTAGATTCCGAAAGGATATCAAGACGCGAACAGGAGAGGGTACTGGGCTCTCTTCGGTGACACACCCAGGGCTAAAAGCACAGCTAAAGGATGCAACCGGAGTTTGGAGAAGTTATGCATCAAACGCGCGAAGAGATCTGAGAAGACCAGTTCCGCTTCGGCTACGTACTCTTCTCAGGCCTTGGTCCCAAGCCAGACATCTAAAGAAGTCGGTTCTTCTTCAGCCACCTCCCCCGTCGGTGACGATTCACTCAGACGCCTCGAAGGAGGGATGGGGAGGTCACTCTCATCGGAAAAAAGTCCAGGGGACTTGGTCCAAGCTATTCAAGACCTTTCACATAAACTTTCTAGAAGCTATGGCAGTGCTCCTTACCTTAAAAAAAGTCTCCCTGCATCACTCGATCCACATAAGGTTGGTGATGGACAGCGAGGTAGTTGTGAGATGCTTGAATCGACAAGGATCGAGGTCACCACCTCTCAACCAGGTGATGTTGGCCATCTTCCGATTGGCGGAAAAGAAGAAGTGGTACCTGTCGGCAGTTCACCTTCAAGGAGTCCGCAATGTGACAGCGGACGCTCTATCCAGGTTCACACCGACAGAGTCAGAATGATCCTTAGACGCAGAGTCATTCTCCTTCATTCTGAATCAAGTCCCAGAACTGCAGATAGACCTCTTTGCGACAAAAGACAACAAGAAGTTGCCCCTGTACGTGTCCCCGTACGAGGACCCCTTAGCGGAAGCAGTGGACGCGATGTCCCTCGACTGGAACAGATGGTCCAGGATTTATCTGTTCCCTCCTCACAACCTTCTGTTGAGGGTCCTCAACAAACTGAGATCCTTCAAGGGGGTAGTGGCAATAGGGGCCCACAAGTGGCCGAACAGCGTGTGGTTCCTCCTGGCATTGGAACTACGGCTGAAGTTTGTACCGCTTCCAGATCCAGTTCTGACCCAGCGAGTCCAGAAGTCGACTGTCTGCGCTTCATTACAGAAAACCCAGACCCTGTAACTCATGATTTTCTCTCCCTAGCGGTGAGAAAGCGTTTCGGGATTTTGAAAGCCAGCATAGACTTCCTAGAGGAATATAAGTGCAAATCTACTAGAAGGCAATATGAGTCATCTTGGAGAAAATGGGTGGCCTTTGTCAAGGCGAAGAATCCGCAGGAGATCTCGACAGACTTCTGCTTATCTTTCTTCATCCACCTCCATGGTCAAGGGTTGGCAGCTAACACGATTTCAGCGTGTAAGTCTGCTTTGACAAGACCCATTCTATATGCCTTCCAAGTCAACCTATGTAACGAGATCTTTAATAAAGTTCCGAAAGCCTGCGCTAGGCTCAGACCTTCAGCACCTCCAAAGCCCATTTCATGGTCTTTAGACAAAGTTCTTCATTTCGCTTTTCTGTTGAGCAATGAGGAGTGTGCGTTAAAGGATTTGACACAAAAAGTTATTTTCCTATTTGCACTCGCATTCGGGGCCAGGGTTAGTGAGATTGTAGCCCTCTCGAGAGAGGCATGTCGTGTTCAGTGCCTGGATGGGGGAGAACTGAACCTGTTTCCGGATCCTACGTTTCTCGCCAAGAATGAGTTACCCACCAACAGGTGGGGTCCCTGGAGAATCTGCCCTCTGAAAGAAGATGCATCTCTATGTCCAGTAGAATGCCTAAAGGTCTATCTTCATTGAACTTCAGACTTCAAGGGTGGTCAACTATTCAGGGGAGAAACATCAGGCTCAAATTTATCTCTGAATCAACTCAGAGCGAAAATCACATATTTTATTCGCAGAGCGGATCCTGACAGTACACCCGCAGGTCACGATCCGAGGAAAGTTGCCTCATCCTTAAATTTCTTTAATTGTATGGATTTTGAACATCTTCGTTCATACACTGGCGGGAAGTCTTCCAGAGTGTTCTTTCGCCACTATGCGAAGCAAGTAGAGGAACTAAAGATATCTGTGGTAGCAGTGGGTCGCGTCGGTAACCCTACTGCTTAACTCTGCGAGGAACAGTGGTTTTAATTGGGACGATTAATTCCAGGGTGAGTGTGTAGTTACATACTGTACTACAAACTAAGTGAGGGCACTGAGTTGCCCACGTAGACTGTTCCATTTCCAAAGGTGAACCTAGCATAAGTGCAGACATGTGTGCCGAGCGTTTCTAACGCTAATGTGATTGATTTGAAATACAGACTTTTATGACTTTGATACCTCGGTATCTTAAAAGTGGCATTAAGGTTTTTTCTTTCAGATAAACAAGTTCTGTTTACTATCATACTTATGCTTAAAGTTTTGGGTTATCTTCTTCTTATATATATATATATATATATATATATATATATATATATATATATATATATATATATATATATATATGTATATATATATATATATATATATATATATATATATATATATATATATATATATATATATATATATATATATATATATTTGTTGTTAACCTGTCTATTTATTGTCTGTCAATAAACTTGTTCTTGAGAACCTTGCGTCTCCTTCACCTGTGTCAATTTATTGGTATAATTGAGCATTCATTCTATGTACTTTATCTGGGATAATTCTAATAGAATTGTTCCTTTATGCAAGCTATGTTGCATTGGTTTATGCTTTCCCTTAATGGGAGGACTCCGTCCCATAAGGAGACGGTGGCGGTTTTACAAGTTTCCTACTATGCGGATATAAACCTTTGTCCAATACAAGTATTGTGCGGAGAACTGGTCGATATTTCATATTGACACAGCGATTCTTTACAAACTATGCTTAACTTAATATAGGGTGAGATCACTATATTAGCTTGCCTGGTATTCATACATAGGTATATGTACTCTTCGAGACTTTTCCAGAGTCTAGTAGGACTCTTCCCTGTAGGGGGCAGGAAGTTCTAACATGGTTTATAGTTAGTTGAAAAGATGTATAACGGTAACATCTTAGGTCTCTAGGTTTAGTCGACCGGGGAAAAATTACCTCCGGGGAGTACGGCACGTTCTGAGAATCCACAGATACAGTAATGGTCTGGTATACTTCCATCAGGACGACATGGCTTGAGCCCAAAAAACGGATTTTGAGCGAAGCGAAAAATCTTTTTTTTGGTGAGATGGCCATGTCGTCCTGATGGACCCGCCCTTCCTTTTCTATGAAAGGGCTGTAGGTCCCCTCCCTACATACAGTATCTGTAGCACCTCGTGTACGCTACAAGGAGTACAGATGCAGGCACGCTTACGAAACTGGAGAATAGGGAGCCTTGGGAGCGGCTGCCCCTTTTTCTTTCCCGATTTCGTTTCTTGCCAATTGACCCCTCGATACGTAATCTCTGTTTGGGGTGCAGATTGCCATGTGGCGTGTCAAGAATACGTCCTCTGATATGTCGTGATATCCCTTTCATGAGGGATATTCGCTCCAGGAGTTAGAATTCTGGTACCCTAAGGTAAATTCACTGGGAATATCGCCGTACCTGTAATATACCCTAGGAAGCTACCCTATAGGAACTTCCATCAGGACGACATGGCCATCTCACCCAAAAATAGATTTTTCGCTTCGCTCAAAATCCGTTATATATATATATATATATATATATATATATATATATATATATATATATATATATATATATATATATATATATATATGTATATATATATATATATATATATATATATATATATATATATATATATATATACATATATATATATATATATATATATATATATATATATATATATATATACATATATAGATATACATGTATGTATATATATATATATATATATATATATATATATATATATATATATATATATATATATATATATAAATATATATATATATATATATATATATACATATATATATATATATATATATATAGATAGATAGATAGATAGATAGATAGATATAGATATACATGTATATATATATATATATATATATATATATATATATATATATATATATATATATATATATATATATATATATATATATATATATATATATATATATAGATATAGATATAGGTATATATATATATATATATATATATATATATATATATATATATATATATATATATATATGTATGTATATATATATATATATATATATATATATATATATATATATATATATATATATATATATGTATATTATATAGCTTTAGCCTAACCTCGCATGATACTTTTATAAAGGAAAACTAAATCCAATCATCATCACTGCACCGAACTTCCAAGAAATGAGTCATTGCAGAACTGGTAATGTATTTCTGAGGCGACAAACATTTCAAGGATAACTATGTTTTAAGACTCCTATTGGCAGCTATAGACTAACCCAATAAGCTATTCCAGTCCTTCTGAATCTAAAGTCGTAAAAAGGACCATTAATTCATTGAGGGTATCAAGCAACCTAAGCTCTGATAGAGATTTGGTGGTTGCTTTTTTACATCAAGAAAATTGACCCTCAACAAATCAGAATGTTATGTTAGATCTATCAATAATTTAAAGTCTAAACATTTTCCAAGAGTTACCTATGTCAATCTTGTAATTCTGATTCTTACCCTGCTCCTGTAGCTGCTCCCTTCTGTTCACTTATTTCAGCTATAAAAATCCTCTGGTAATTATTTACAACTATGCAGGAATGTAACTCACGAATGTAACAAGTGTTGCTTTATGCTAGCCAATCATCTAAAACCAGGAATTCCTCTAGTAATGACTTGAGATTATTCAGTCATCCAAATCCTTAAACTGAAATATCAGTTCCAGGAGGATATTCAGAAATCTTGAGTCTGAAAATACTCGGATAGTTGCTCCCTCGTTGTAATCCGTTTTTAGATCACAGTGCCGGTAACCTTTTTCAATATCCTCAAAATGATTTTCAGTGAAATAATCAGGATATAAGATATAAATAATGTCGCAGAACTCACATTTATCACCTACGCTATTTTTTTTTGCAACTGCAACTCTTAATCTTTTCATCGATGAGGAATTCCCTTAACCGTTGGCATGGAATTATCTTTTGATATCCAATATCCTCTCTTCGCTGATGAGAATTCCCTATCTTTCACCATGAGGAACATGGTATTTTGTGAAAGATGAATAACGAATTCTTCAAACTATTCATTAACGGCTGATGGTTACTGGGAGACATCTTCCTTTGAACTATTTTCTAAACATTCATCTATTTCTAATATAAATATTGTAACGGTTATCTTCTCATGATCCATTAATGGAGAGATTGTCTATTTTATGGACTTAATCATTCTATCTAGATAGTTATTTTAGCCTTTTAACTGTCACGCATGAAAAACTATCAATACATAAGTAAGATAATTAATTAAATAATACTTCAGTCAATAACGTCTATCATATTGTTGTGTATGTATTGGATACTTAATGTATCATTATGCAATATTCAAATTATGTTAATTTTCACCAGTAATGATGATAAACTTTAAAGAGTGCCTGTGTTGGGTAACTTTCTGAAAGCAATTCTGTACGTTACTTAGGCCACATTATTTTAACTTTACTATAACAAATTCATTATTTTTCTTCTCTTCCTCGATTTTTGGAAAACAAATATTTCTTTCTGTCGAATGCTCTACTCACTTTCCTCTATCTATTTATATTCCTCTCATGTTCTTCCTCCAGTATCCCATCATCTGATCTGTAGATGACCCACAATCTTGATCCCCATCTGTGGTGTTCTCACATCCATCTTCACTGAATCATGCTACACCATTCCCATTACACGTGCACAGTATCTCGGACGAGATTCCCTATCCTTCCCTTTCATATTACATACATCGCCTATTCTTCTTATATCTTGACTCTCCCTCTTTTCCAGTAGTGATAGTTCAGTAATCCGTCTCACCATCCTCATCTCGGTGTTTTTCAGCAGTCTCTCATTTGCCTAATTTTCTGCCTCACATAACAGCATGAGAAGGATAACTGTCTTATATATCTTCTACTTCGATCCTTAATGATATTTGCTTCTTAAAAATAACCCTTGTTACTTCCCTCCATTATCGACATGCATCTTTCATACTGAGTCTCACTGCTTTCTCAGTACCTTCCTTCTTTATTATCATTAATCTCAAGTAGTTAAATTGATTGTTTTGTTTTAACCGTTTCCCATTTTCTGCACGAATTTTGTGTTCACCATGTTCTTCTCTACTGCTAATCATTATCTCTTTCCATACGATTTTTACGTTTAATGTTTTCCTTTCCAAGACCACTTTCCTGCTAAATCCACCCCATCCTTTTTTCTTTTTCTTTTTTTTCAGTTCTTCTGTCTGCTAGTACATATAACATAAATCAATAAAAATTTACTGCTAAATATTTCTTTTTTTTTATTACAGAGATCGAACATATTTTTACTATTGTTTGTTTGTAACATTTTTTTTTCCAATTCATAGGAATTATTTTTCTTTTAGACACAAAGCATAGTATATGATTATTCTCTGTCTTGACTGCAGTATGTTGCATTTGAAACCACTGAAAATAAATAAAGCTTTAAATCCCTTATATATATATATATATATATATATATATATATATATATATATATATATATATATATATATATATATATATATATATATATATATATATATATATATATATATATATATACAAAACTTGGTTGAATCTTTGAACTTGCGTATCTGCTAATATTCAATTCCCACCGCAATGGAGTCTCTTCTTACATTAGAATCTATATATTTTATTTATGCGTTTTCTACATCCTCATTAAAAAACTGTCTGTATGTTAGGTACAAAATAGGAAATATTTTAGCTGTTTAATCCTTTTGGATTTTACTATATGAAAAATTTTTTTTTGTGCATAAGCAATAATAATACATTTCATGTAAGGAAATTAAAGCTTTATTTGTTTTCAGTGGTTTCAACTACAGCATAGTCAAGGCAGAAAATAATCTTATAATATTCTTTGTTTACGAATTAGAAAAAAAAAAATGCTGTAAACAAACAACAATAAAAATATGTTCAATATCTGTAATAAAAAAAAATCTAGCAATCAAATTTGTATGGATTTAATGCTGTATGTACTAGCAGACACAGAAGAACTGCAGGGAGAGAGAGAGAGAGAGAGAGAGAGAGAGAGAGAGAGAGAGAGAGAGAGAGAGAGAGAGAGAGAGAGAGTGATTCATATATATATATATATATATATATATATATATATATATATATATATATATATATATATATAAATTATAAATATATATATGTATAATTATATATATATATATATATATATATATATATATATATATATATATATATATATATATATATATATATATATATATTTATATGTATATATATATATATATATATATATATATATATATATATATATATATATATATATATATATATATATATATACATATATATATATATATATATATATATATATATATATATATATATATATATATATATATGTTTATATATACACACACACACATATATATATATATATATATATATATATATATATATATATATATATATATATATATATATATATATATATACCAAGACACTTCCCCTAATTTTGCAGGGTAGCCGACATCAACAAGGAAACAAAAACAAAAAGGGGACCTCTACTCTCTACGTTCCTCCTAGCCTAACAAGGGACTCAACCGAGTTCAGCTGGTACTGCTAAGGTGTCACAGCCCACCCTCCCACATTATCCACCACAAATGAAGCTTCATAATGCTGAATCCCCTAGTGCTGCTACCTCCGCGGTCATCTAAGGCATCGGAGGCAGCAGCAGGGCCTACCGGAACTGCGTCACAATCGCTCGCCATTCATTCTTATTTCTAGCACGCTCTCTTGCCTCGCTCACATCTATCCTCCTATCACCCAGAGCTTCCTTCACTCCATCCATCCACCCAAACCTTGGCCTTCCTCTCGCACTTCTCCCATCAACTCTTGCATTCATCACCTTCTTTAGCAGACAGCCATTTTCCATTCTCTCAACATGGCCAAACCACCTCAACACATTCACATCCACTCTAGCTGCTAACTCATTTCTTACACCCGTTCTCACCATCACCACTTCGTTCCTAACCCTATTTACTCGAGATACACCAGCCATACTCCTCAGACACTTCATCTCAAACACATTCTATTTATGTCTCTCCATTACTTTCATTCCCCACAACTCCGATCCATACATCACAGTTGGTATAATCACTTTCTCATATAGAAGTATCTTTACATTCATGTCCAACTCTATTTTATACTACTCCCTTAACTGCCCCTAACACTTTGCAACTTTCATTCACTCTCTGGCGTACATCTGCTTCCACTCCACCATTTGCTGCAACAACAGACCCCGAGTACTTAAACTGATCCACCTCCTCAAGTAACTCTCCATTCAACATGACATTCAACCTTGCACCACCTTCCCTTCTCGTACATCTCATAACCTTACTCTTACCCACATTAACTCTCAACTTCCTTCTCTCACACACTCTTCCAAATTCTGTCACTAATTGGCCAAGCTTCTCTTCTGTGTCTGCAACCAGTACAGTATCATCCTCAAACAAAAACTGATTTACCTACCATTCATGGTCATTCTCGTCTACCAGTTTCAATCCTCGTCCAAGCAATCGAGCATTCACCTCTCTCACCACTCCATCAACATACAAGTTAAACAACTACGGCGACATCACACATCCCTTTCTCAGCCCCACTCTCACCGGAAACCAATCACTCACTTCATTTCCTATCCTTACACATGCTTTACTCACTTTGTAGAAACTTTTCACTGCTTGCAACAACCTTCCACCAACTCCATATAACCTCATCACATTCCACATTGCTTCCCTATCAAGTCTATCATATGCTTTCTCCAGATCCATAAACGCAACATACACCTCCTCTTGGGAGGGACTTGTCTGGGTTATTACAAAATTTTGCAACACAAGTCACCACCACCGTTTTGCCATTTATTTAAATCACTACTATACTTGCACTTGCAACTTTCAGCCGGTGGCCACTAGCCATTTTCCTGAGAAAATCTTTCATCTTCCCGCCCTTCTCTTATATCATTAAGTATAAGGTATTCACATCCACACATTCTCTAACACTGCCTATCCTCAAGGCTGAACTTTTATCTCATAGCCACTTGACATTCGGGAACCACCCTGGCCCCATCAACCAGGAATCATATAAATACATGAATAATACAGCATCCACCTGATAGATCTCACCTGACCTATCTAGCCTCTGATTGCTTTTAGATTCATTCAACAGTATGTCATACGCATTGCCACACTCAGCAAAATTACCACAACACTTTACATATCCACTAAGCATCAGCATAAGAACACATTGTTATCATCAAGTTTATTTAATAAACGTCAAAAGAAGAAATGAGGTTTGTTCAAACAACAACAACAGCGAAGGAAAAACAATCTACTCATCAACGCAGGGAATAAGGAGTAAGGAGGCATACCCTCTGTTTGACACGTTTGAAAACTACACCTTCAGGTACCTCATGTATATGTGCCTGATGATGTCCATACACTGCACCCTTAACAATGTTTTGTATCACTCCTTTGCTAGATATAACCATTTTTACTTATTTAAAATCCAAATTTGCTGGCTCTAGTTTGTTTCCTAGGTTGTAATCGTTTCAAATACACACGATCGCCCACAAATACTTTTACCGGTGGGGTTTTGAATCGACAATCATATTTAGAACTGTGTTTTTCATTATCTCTTTTCAAAACCTTCCAGCTGTGTTCATTACTCTCCTCAATATATATATATATATATATATATATATATATATATATATATATATATATATATATATATATATATATATATATATATATATATATATATATATATACGGTATTGCTCAGTTGAATAATTTGGAAACTGTTCCAAATTAATCAGGACCATATATGGTAACACAGAATCCTGACTATATACTAAAAAGAGAGGTGTGTCCCTGAGCGAAGCATTATATGCCTTGTTCAAAGCTACCTCAGCTGTAGGAAGCATGGGGTGCCAATCAAGGAGGTCATCAGCTACTAAGTAACATAAAATTTGGACTACTTCCCTATTAAGCGATTACACTAAGCCAATCGCTGAAGGTGTATATGAGGTCACTGAAAACTGTTAAATTTTCATCAAGTCCGTGACCGATTTCACGACCTTATTTATAAACTCGAGACCATTATCAATTGTCAAAATTTTCCGGCAACCAAACATAGTAATAAAAGAGCACAGTGCCGGGGCTATTAAATTTGCTGATTTACTCATCATTGCATAAGTATGAGTGTACCGAGAAAATGAATCCATAAATACTCATATATACTTGTGTAAAACCAAAAGAAAATGGTCCTACCACATCCACATGTACCCTATAAAACCCTAATAGTAGTCACAGGCCACTTTCTGGCTTCCGGTACAGTATTTTTATGTTTTTTTTTCTAAACAGTTACAAGCATGACAACATTTTATATAATTTTCTGTATATTTTCTCATCCCTAACCAAAAGAAGGATTCACGTGCTCTCCTTAATGTTTTATCAATCCCTTATTCCCTGGATATAGACTTGCATGTACAATATGGATGGCTCGATCAATTAAAGAGGAAGGAAAAACTACCATTGTACAAAATTCCCCTCCTTTCTTCTCGTGAGCACAATATGAGATATCATTTTCAATCAAAAAAATCTCAAAAGGCACATTAAAAAATGACTGATGACTCTCCGATTCCCCTGTAATCCCTTCTCTCACTCTTTCCATCCATTCCTCTTTTTTCTGACCCTCTCGGACTTCTATGTCCCAACCTCCCAAGTCAATCAAACCTGCTTCATCAGGGCATTCATTCTGGACAACCCTTGGTCATGTCCTCAGCCACCCACATATATTCACCTTCACTGCTCACTTCTCTCTCTCTCTCTCTCTCTCTCTCTCTCTCTCTCTCTCTCTCTCTCTCTCTCTCTCTCTCTCTCTCTCTCTCTCCAACAACCGTAACTCCCTCTCTTTCTTCTGATAGCTCCTAGGGTGAATTCACATCCCGTTCAATATTTTCTCTATTTTGGTGGGGGTCTTCAATTTCGTCTTTACGTTCTTTTTTTCCTCTTTTGTCCACTAGTACTTACTCCAATTACTGCACTTCTAGAAAGGGCATCAGCTACCTTATTAGCTTTACCTTCTATGTGGTGAAAACCCTTAATATTGAACTCAAACAATCTTTCAATCCATCTCGCTTATTGAGAGGTGAAATATCCTTTGTAAAAGAGGTCACGTAAGGGGCAATGATCTTTTTGCAACTCAATTGACTGACCAAATAAAAAGAGCCAATGCCACTCTAGAAATCAAAGAATTGCCAAAGCTTCTCGGTCGAACGTACTACAAATCTTTTCTGGCCCTTTTAATGCCCTGGGAAAAAAGCAAATGGGTCGCTCTCTACCTATATCATCTCGTTGGGACACTACGCCGCCAATAGCCAAGCTACTCGCTTATGTTGTCACTGAAAACGGGCTATCAAATCTTGGATATGCAAATAAGTCATTGCTAGTTAAGGCAGCTTTAAAGTGGTCAAAGGTCCTTTCTTCTTTGACTCCTCAATTTATTACTTTTTTTTTCCTTAAAACATCTAAGGGCCTCGCTGGGTCTTCTAAACCTTTTTTGAATTTACTCTAATACCTAGCAAGCCCAAGGAACTCAATAATTCTTTGGGGGTACGTGGCCTGGGGAAATCTCTAATAGCCATCACTTTACTATGACAGGGCTGGATACCTTCTGGGGTTATTATGTGACATAAAATTTTACCTGTTCACAGAACAATTTGTACTTTGACAAATTTATTTTCATACTATTACGTCGCAATACTTCTAAAACTTTACAAATATTATTATTATATTCTTCGGCGTTTTTTCCTGTAATTATGATATCGTATAAATAAACAAAAACATTATTGCCAAATAAGAGAGACAAAACCACCGTCATAACTCTAGAAAAATTACTTGGTAACACCAAAAGGAAGAGAATTAAACTAAAATAGTTGATCATTAGCTATAAATGCCACTTTACATTTACTGTCTTCCTGATTGGGTATTTGATAGTATTCAGATTTTAAATCAACAGTTGTGAAATATTTACTATCCCGTACCTTCCCAAGTAATTCTTCGATTGAGGGCAATGGAAATACATTACCCTTAGTGACTGCATTTAACTTCCCATAATCAACACACAATCTTATCGAGCCATCCCTTTTTCATAACAGTTACAGTTGGAGAACCCAAGGGGGATTCTCTCTCCTCAATTATCCCTTGTTCCCTTAATTTACTAATTTCCCTTTCTGTATCTGCCAGGAAATGAAT
>NC_090750.1:11398774-11401274 GCF_036898095.1 Palaemon carinicauda
TATATATATATATATATATATATATATATATATATATATATATATATATATATATATATATATATATATATATATATATAATAAGCGAAATCTAACTTCCCCGTTGAGAAAGAATTAAGTATTCTGATATTTAAAATTGGTTTTGAGGTGGGGTGGGGGGCTTTATTTACTTCGAAAAGTAATTACCTTATACTCATAAAAATATTACATCTAAATGTTGCATTTGAAAAATACTTTTCGCAGTTAGTTTCATAAGCTAAGTTTTACGATGGAGCATAAGTTTTTGTATTGGATTCCTCATCACAAGAAAAAGACCATCAGTGAAACACATCGGCCGTAACTTTATCCTCTGTCTCTTAGGGAAAAAAATCCAATTTGAAAACCTTTTTTTTTTTATATATTTGACCTTTCTGAAGGAAATGAAAAATAAATCGGCACGCTGATTGGAAAATGTATTACATTTAATCATCTAAAGATACTGCTGCATACACTGCTAAGGAATTGTAATACGGGCTATATTATTTTAATCTTAGCAGTGAAAAACTATAAAAATGTCAGTCCAATCGTGCAACATTTAGCTCAATGCAGAACATATGATGCTTAAAGGAAACTTCAAAGAATGATGAATAGTCTAGACATGATAGTATGATATATGCATTATCAGAATTCTTCAAAAGGGAATATTCTTGAAATGCATTGGTATCAACTTTTTTAATATTCCTCTTCTGAATATGAAATTCCGTTTCAATGATCCGTGGGGATGTATTATTTTCCTAAATAAGTATAAAAATAAAAATTCTCAAAGAAAAATATTGTTTACATAAAATTATGATACTATAAAGGTTTATTGAGCTTCCTCAAAAAAAAAAAAAAATAATAATAATAATAATAATCAATCTCCAGAAAATATTTTGTCAAAGTTTAAATTACTACCCAAACAAACTTGTAGCAGATCTGGCGCAGAATGTTACATTCATATTTCTATCAAATGGATATAATTTTTTTTTTCCAAATAACTAATAAATTTTACATGGGTGAACAAAATATCCTACACAAAATTCTTGATATTGAAGGACATACTATTTTGCTAACCAGGCAAACATATATCCTACCTTCAAAATGAATATCATTAATTGTAATTAAGTTTCAATGGTGACAGATATTTGAGCATCAATTAAACGGTAATCAATCACCGACATAAATAAAACTCTTCTATTAGTATAAGGGTTATAGCTTAGCTTGTAATAATAATAATAATAATAATAATAATAATAATAATAATAATAATAATAATAATAATAATAATAATATGGAAAAGCAACCCGATGCTAAGAAGGAAATAAACTGTAAAAGAAAATTATTAAAACAAGAGAATTGTAATATATATGAAGAATAATAGCAGCCTTAATATAAAAAAGTTGTTTTATATCAACAATGCAACAACGAATATGTATTTTTATAGATTTTTTTGGCCTACATGCCCGCCCATTTACGTACTCCTTGTTTTTCCAGTTAGGCTACTGGTTGATTATTCGCACGTCTCGCTATTCGGCCATAGGTCTTTCCTGAGAGGTAATATTTACAGCCTGTGTAAATTTTGCCCAACTCCATCTTTATCCTTCCTTCTCTGAGACTCTTGCCTAGAATATAGCGTCTTTCCCATCCGTGTAATTTCTTGCACGTTTAACACTGTACCTTGAGCTGTTGAGTTTGTTCTTGTCACTGTCTCCACAAGAAATTAGCAAAATGAGGGCGAGGCCTTGCGAAGGTTTGTGAGGGAACTCACGAATGAAGCCAATGCCCGGAGAAGAACAGAACAAGAAAGGATGCGGTATGAAAGACAGAAAGCATATGAATTAAAGGAACAGGAAATAGGCATTTGATTAGCCCAGCTCAATAACTCGCTACCTCAAACTAATGATGCCAAAGTCCAGCAGAACAACTGCAAGGAGGTCCAGTGTATTGAAGGAGTCCCCAAAGAACTCCCTACAGTGGAGTTCCAGAGAGCCACGGCCCAGGTCCATAGGAAGTGCAGATTAGGGGCAGCGAGTGATCTCAGATATGAAGGCTAAGACTTGTGCTTGGGTCAGGAGCCCATGAAGGCTGTACGGCGAGTGCCCCTCAAGTGCAAGAAGGCTGCCAAGCTGGAGCCCAAAACTGCAGGGGAAGACGACTGGCTAGGTAACATTGACCTTGGTGAGGTAGCTTGGCTAAGTGAGGAGGTTCAAGAGTCTTCCTCCTCCAGCAGTGAGTCTGGGCCTTGTACACCAGAAGCTAATTCTGGTAAAGGTGTGCGCTGCTTACCACCACAGGGAATAGAATTACCCAAAACACCAGGTCAGAGGTCTCAGAGGAGGCAAAAGTGGAAGCACCCATCAGCCCAGAGACCCTAAAGAGCCAGACACAGCTTAACAGATTCCAGCTGTTGGAAGAGACGTTGGTATACCACAGGCCACCCACCTGCTCAGACGAAGTGGAAATAATTAACTCCTCTGAGGAT
>NC_090750.1:11411274-11418442 GCF_036898095.1 Palaemon carinicauda
GAATGGGGGGAGGGGGAGAGACGTGTTTCGCTTTATTTTCCAATTTTTTCGGTACGGTTTATTTGAGAATTGAGATTTTTCCCTCGTTGAAGCATTATCCGCGGTGTCTATGTGAACTATTTTATATATTTGCTTATTCAACTTTTTTTTCCATTTGGAAGTTGTTATTGTCTATTAAGCTCTTTTATTTAGAGGGTGGTGGCAAGTGTTAAGTTGTTATCGCATTTAAAAGACTAAGAATTTAATATTTTTTGTATTTATTCCTTCACGATGTCTGATCTTAAAACATTAATCTCAAAACGCAAGGTAATCAGGAAGAAGGTTACGGATATTTATAATCGTATAGAGTCCATTTCGACTCTCAGTGCTGGGCAAAAAAATTCTGAAAGAAGTGTACTGCTAAGTCATAAAAGACTACTTATTGATCTGAATGATGAAATATTTTCCCTTAGAATTTCGGATGTGGAGTTCAGTGAGGATGCTAGGGAGTCAGAGATTGCAACCTGTATTGAATATTTTGATAGGATAGAATATTGTATTCCTCACCTAGAGGTGGCATCTGCACCTGGAACTGTTGAGGTTCCTAAAAGTCTTTTTAAATAACCAACAGCTCCATTACCAAAGTTCAGTAGTACGGATGGGGAGGATTTCATTAGGTTTATATCAGAGTTTGAAAGCCACTACCCAATCATTTAGTTACCCAGACAGGGATTTGTTACTTCTTTTGAGACAGCAGGTAGAGGGAAGGGCTAAAGTTTTGTTGAATTCGTTGGAAGCTGACAAACAGACTTACAAGGACGCCAAAGACTTGCTTAAGTTAGCCTTTGCCTCGGAAGTAGTTCGTAAAACTTCTACTATAAAAACATTGACGAGTTTAAGATAGGGGGAATCTGATGACCCTTTTAAGTTTATTTCCATTTTAAGAACAGTTGTTGAGTCTGTGAAGAATCTTAAAATGACTCCTGATGATTTTTATTCAATATTTCATGTGGATGGACTTAATGACAAGTTTAAGAGGGAATTGGTTCAGATTACTACAAAGACTTATCCTTCTGTTCAGGAGATAATGGACATTTTTTTATTGCCTGTGAGAGGTATGAGAATATCTTGAAAAGTGAAGTTTCTTTACGTACTCTTCAATCTAGTGTTAGACAGAAAACTACTAGTTTAGCTATCAAGACATTGCCTGAGGTTAGGAGGTTTTATTGTACACTTTGTGTAGAAAGTGAAAATAATCATTCTATATTTAAATGCAAACGTTATGACACTCCAGAAGCAAAGTTTCAGCGTTTGAAAATACTGAAAGGATGTTTTCGATGTGGGAATCTTAACCATATGAGTAGGCAATGTAGATTTGAATTTCTTCAAAAGTGCGTGAAATGTTCGGGGCTTCATTTTCACTCTCTGTGCTCAAAGTCTTCTGAAGTTAAGCTTCCGCCCCCTGAAGGAAAGCATAAAGAAGGTACTCCAATACATTCGGGTAGAGCTGATGTTAAGAGGGAAGCTTCCATTAATGAAGTGAATAGTAGTATTGCAGTTCTTCCCAGTATTGTCAATAAGACAGTACTCCCCTCCTTTTCATTTACTGTCCCTGGAGTGGATGGTATTTTTAGAGGTCTTAAGGATAGCTGTTCTCAGAGTTCCTTTGTTACAGAGAGCTTGCTTAATAAGTGTAGTTTGCCTGTTCTTGAACCTAGTGTAAAATTAACTGTTAATGGGTTTAATGGTTCTAAAGAATATATAAGCAGACTTATTCAACTTCCTATGAAGTTCGGCAATTGTATTCAAATGTTTCTGCACTTGTGGTTCCTAGCATTAATATAAAGTTAAATCTTCCAGGGTTAGGCAAGATAGTGGAATCGTTCGAGAATAAGGGATTCATATTGGCAGATAAGAAACTTTGTAAAGACAGTGACAGTATTGATAATGTTCAGGTTTTATTGGGATCTGATGCACATTACGCTTTAATGGGTAAAGATGTAGCCTTTGGTTGTAACCCCCCTTCAGTATACACTGAATCACAGCATGGTATTTTGCTAATGGGAAGCCTTGAAAATTTGAGCAAAAATATTAAATTTTTGGGTCTGCCTAATATTTGTAATGAGAGGTTAGAAGTAATTAATCCACTACGTTCAAGCAGGACTGATTTTTCCTCTTGCTCCCAAATTACTACCTGTTCTTTCTTATGTAAAATACAAATTGACCCTCTTTTGGATGATGAAGTGTGTGACCTACATTACAAGGAACTTGAGGTAGGCAGCAACATAGCAGTGTTAGATGATAAAGGTCAGATTGTAGAATTTAAATTGCTCAAGGCTACTGATGAAGTGCTTGAACACGAATGCCGCCGCTTTTTGAATCTGGACGCCAATAGTGCTGAAAGTATTATGTCAGAGACTAATCAGAAGTGGGTGAATTTTTGCGTTGAGTAATTTTTCAAGGGAAAAGGATGGAAGACTTATAGTTCCCCTCTTGTGGAATAGCAAAATTGCACATAGGATATCAACTAACGAAAATCTCTCAAGGTTGATACTAATGGCAAATCTTAAGAAATTACGGAAAAAGGATGGGCATTTGCAGTTAGTTGATCAGGTAATTAGGGATCAGTTAAAAGATGGAGTAATTGAGAAGATTTCAGACTTAGATTCATTTAAGGCAGATCATCCAAATTATTCATTTCTCCCACACATGGCTGTTTTTAGGCCTGAGAAAGAAACCACAAAGTGCCATATTGTGTTTTTTTCTAATCTCAAAGAAACTGTCAAAGTTAAGTGTGGTTTCTCTCATAATCAGTGTATAGATCCAGGACCAAACCTTAACCAGAAGCTGTCTTCAGCCTTCTTACACTTGAGGTTTGATAAGTTGTTATTAACGTATGATCTTAAGAAAGCTTTTAACATGTTGTCCTTGAACAATAATGATCAAGCTAGGTTGCTGTTTTTTTGGTTCAAAAATGTACAGAAGAACGATTACTCTCTTGTAGCCTACAAGAATGTTAGACTTAGTTTTGGTCTTCGTTGTAGTCCATTTTTACTCATGCTAGCTCTGTATTATATACTAGTGCACCAATATGAACCAGACCCACAGCTGAAGAACCTTAAGTTATTGTTGTACTCTCTATTTTATATGGACAATGGAGCTGTTGGTTCTGCTGATTCTCAGTATTTGAGTGGGCTTGTTCACAGTTGCCGTATATTTTCAACCCATATAAGTTTGAGATACAACAGTTAGTAACAAATGATGTTACCCTTCAGGCTGAAATTGATGCAAAGTTTGAAATCAATACTCCGGTTAAGAATAGCCTTTTTGGTATTGCATGGGATAGAGCTGATGATGTAATTTATACTAAGGAATTCTCGCTAAACCCAGATGCTGATACAAAACGTAAGGTTTTGCAGGACTATTGCCAGTAACTTTGATGTTTTTGGTTTTAATATTCCTGTCTTTAAGAGAAGTAGACTTTATATGCATAGACTTCAGTGCTCAAAGGAGCTGGCTTGGGATCAAGTACTATCCCCCAGTCTCCAAAGGGAATGGAGGAACATTTCCAGGCAGGTGAATGGTTCCCAGCCGGTGAAAGTCCAGAGGTTCATTGGGCAAAAGAAATGGAAAATTTAGACTGAAAGCATTCACAGATGCAAGTCGTGATTTTTATGGTACTGTGGTATACATTGAAGATATTGACTCGGGTGAGATTAGCTTTTTGCAGGCAAAGAACCGCTTGATCAATAAGTTGTTGAAAGGTAAGTCCGTTCCAGCACTGGAGTTGAATGCTATATCATTAGGGGTAGAAATCCTGATGGAGATTTATAGAGATCTGGCTGATCCTTCGTGTGTGAAGTCCATTGACATTGATGGCTTAGATTTGTACTGTGATTTCCAGTTGTGCTTTGCAGTGGCTGCAAGCATCAGAATGTACATACTCCAAAATGCAGAAGCATTCAGTATTTGTACAGAATAGGATAAGCAATATCAGGAAATTATGTGAAATTAAACCTGTCAGTTTCTTCTTTATAGCTGGAAAAGACAATCCAGCAGACTGTGTCACCCGATGCCTTTCTCCTAGACTTGTCTCTAAATCATTCTTTATTTCAGGTCCTGAGGTGGTGCCTGGCAATGAGTTTCTTTATTTCACAGTTCCTAGCTCAAACACTAATGCTCTTAGTATTTCTGTTGCTGAGCAGAGTGTGTTTCCAGGTGAACCTCTTCTTGAACATGAGAAATATTCTACTTTAGAAAAGCTTAAATTGATTTACAGGAGGGTAATGCTTTGTGTTGACCACTGGAAGAGGAAAGCGGGAGTTGAAGTAGAGAATTTGAATAATGTAAACTATTCTGCTTTGCTTTAAGGAAATTAATTCCAGAAGATCAACAGAAAACACTTTATGGAAATATTTTCTTACTTCAGACTCTCGAGTAAACTTTTGAAGGATATACCTCCACTTGTGAGCCAACTTAATGTGTTCATAGATTCAGATGGCATTTTAAGAGTAAAATCAAAGTTCAAGAAATGGTATGGACATAACAAACAGTTTCCTATATTGCTTTATCCCAAGAGTTATTTGACTAAACTAATTATAATGGATACACATGCCAAATTATTGCATGGTGGTTGCTATTTTGTCCTATCTGAGCTTCGTAAGTGCTTTTTCATTCCTAAAAATTTTTCTGTCATTAAGAATGCCATTAAACAATGTGTTTCATGCCACAGGTTAACACAAGAAGTGTGAGATTGAACCAGAACACTTATCGAGAATTTCGTTCTAGTCCCCCTGCTGTTCCATTTTCTAATATTTTTGTTGATTTCATTGGACCATTTAATGTTAAACAGGGAGCTGAAAAGATGAAGGTATGGATTTTGTGTTTCACCTGCACTTGGTCAAGGGCTATTAATTTGAAGATATGTCGAGATTTAAGTGTGAATGAGTATTTGAGAGCCTTTTCATTACATGTTTTTGAATATGGATTCCCGTAGCTTTGTGTTAGTGATCCAGGCTCGCAGTTGGTGGCAGGAGGTAACATAATCACTAGCTTCATCAATGATCCTGACACTAAATTGTATTTGGAGTCTAATGGCATTAAGCATGTAAAGTTTCAGCAATTCTTTAAAGGCCATAGTGAGCTAGGATCACTTGTAGAGTCTTGCGTAAAATTAGTGAAAAAACTTATTTTTTCAGCTATTAAAACTTGGGTACTTTCTTTGCCTGATTTTGAATATTTAGTGTGTAATGTTGTTCATTTAGCTAATAAGAGGCCAATAGCCTTTAAGGAATCTTTAAGGGAGACTGAGGCAGATTCTTGCCCAGAGCCCATAACTCCAGAAATGTTAGTCAAGGGGTATGAGCTGGTGTCGTTGAATATAATTCCAGATTTACAAGAGGTACCCGATGATCCTGAGTGGAAGATGAGTAGCAGCCCCACAGAAGTAATAAAGGATGAGTATGAAAAACTTCGTAAGGTTAGGTATAATCTTCTAGAAGCTTACCAGAACGAGTTTTTAAGTACCCTGGTAGCTCAGGCTGTGGACCGCAAGGACAAATATAGACCAGTTTGTCACCAGAAGTTGGCCATTGGTGATATAGTCCTCATCAAGAACCAAATACTAAAACCATTAATTTTCCATTGGAATTGTAAAGGGTATAGAGGAGAATGATTTGGGGGAAACTACTGGGGCTATTATACTTAAAGGGAAGACTCGTGAGTTGATTAAAAGACATGTCACTACGTTAATCCCTTATCTTAAGGTAGTTCCAGATGCATCCTACAATTCAGATAATGACGACAAACAGAGCTCCCGTAAATTGTCTATTAATGAGAGTTCACCCCAAAGGACTCTCAGGAAAGCTGCCATTAGGAGCAGAAATTTGACTCGACTTACGTTATAGTTATAAGGTATGATGCAAATTTCTAGTGGTGAGAAATTTGCATCCTGTGCCCTCCAGTGTACAAAAATAAATACAATTTATTTTTCTGTATAAATTTTTTTTTTTTCTAATTTCTCACGCAGTTTTGTGTGGACTTGAGTGGGGTAATTTTTTGTTATATGTTCTGTGTGCATGACTGTTTTTTGTAAAATGTCTTTACAGGCTTTTTGGAATGTAATTTTGAATTAATTTGCATAATGGCCTTCTCTGTTGTTGGGTGGTCTTAAGGACCAAGACAAGCAATAATTCTCGGGAACTAATCTTTGTTTTGGTTTCCGAGCTAACGTGTGACACGGCGGAGAAATGGTCGTCAGTGAATTCTGCTACTTCAACGGAGAGTGTAGCTTAAGGGGTTCACTGTCGCTTTTTACTTTTGGACACCGTGGGTACTGAGCTGCTATGAAGAGCGCTAAACAGACTTGTTGAGTGGAAGACATTTACTACAAATGGAACCTATCGACGTTTGTGCTTTCATTTTGAAAATGGCTCTTTGCTAAATACAGCTCACTCTCTCTCTCTCCCCATCTCTGGACTTTGCATCTTGCACGGAGCGCATGATTGATATAAAATCCTTCACTTAAGCCATACATGCTTCGCCCTTTAGCTAAGGTAAGGCCATTAGTGTCTTTTAGTTGAGGTTTCAGAAGTCCTGACGTGACCTAAAATAACAATAAAATAACTCTGTAAGGACAAGTTACGTAAAACTTTTCATGTATTATGCATCCGTAATAGTTTTGTTACTTTATTTTTTCTCGTACAGTTCTGCGAGTGCTAGTGTTACAGTTGGATTGTATCGATCAGTCTTAGCCCATTATACGGATGGTGTTGTTTCCGCTGGTAGGTTATTAATTAGTTACTGATATTATATGTCGATATTATTTATTTGAGAATATTTGACATTGTTGGTCTACCTGTAATTAGTTTCCTTTCCTCCTTGTTCATTGTAGGTGTGGTAGGCTTACCTGGGTACAGTAACGACCGGTAATTGTAACCTGACCAATTTATCCTCGATTGGTAATTAAGAATTTTTATGTATGCCCGTAGATTAAGCGATATAGTTTCATATTAACGTTTGTGCCTTCAGTGGTAATTTTTGTTTATAATGTAACTGTCTAAACTTACAGGATATGATGCAGAGTCGATAGCCGATAACAGAAAGGTCATTGAAACTAAAGAGGATATTGTTAATTCAATAGGATTGTTCGTATTTTATACTTTTTTATTAAAATACTGAATTGAGTTTT
>NC_090750.1:11423942-11428942 GCF_036898095.1 Palaemon carinicauda
TCGATTTCCCTTTAGCATTGAAACTGGGCAGGCGGAGGCGATCAGGTCAAGGCCTATAAGGTACCCATTCATTTCCAGGGAGAGATAGAAAGAGAAATTAATACATTGAGGGAACAAGGCATAATTGAGTAGAGAGAATCCCCCTGGGGTTCTCCAACTGTAGCTGTTATGAAAAGTGATGGCTCGATAAGATTGTGTGTTGATTATGGGAAGTTGAATGCACTCACTAAGGGTAATGTATTTCCATTGCCCTCAATCGAAGAATTACATGGTAAGGTACGGGATAGTAAATATTTCTCAAATGTTGATTTAAAATCTGAATACTATTAAATACCCAATCAGGAAGACGGTAAATGTAAAGTGGCAATTATAGCTAACGATCAACTATTTTAGTTTAATTTTCTTCCTTTTGGTGTTATAAATGCTCCAAGTAATTTCTCTAGAGTTATGACGGTGGTTTTGTCTCCCTTATTTGGCAATAATGTTTTTGTTTATTTCTACGATATCATGATTACAGGAAAAAACGCTGAAGAATATAATAATAATATTCGTAAAGTTTTTGAAGCATTGCGACGTAATAGTATGAAAATAAATTTGTCAAAGTACAAATTGTTCTGTAAACAGGTCAAATTTTATGTCACATAATAACCCCAGAAGGTATCCAACCCTGTCATAGTAAAGTGGTGGCTATTAGAGATTTCCCCAAGCCACGTACCCCTAAGGAAGTAGCTGAGTTCCTTGGGCTCGCTAGGTATTAGAGTAAATTCATAAAAGGTTTATAAGACCCAGCAAGGCCCTTAGATGCTTTAAGGAAAAAAAAAGTAATAAATTGGGGAGTCAAAGATGACAGGACCTTTAACCACTTTAAAGATGCCTTAACTAACAATGACTTATTTGCATACCCAAGATTTGATAGCCCGTTTTCAGTGACAACAGAGGCGAGTAGCTTGGCTATTGGCGGCGTAGTGTCCCAACGAGATGATATAGGTAGAGAGCGACCGATTTGCTTTGCTCCCGGGGCATTAAAAGGGGCAGAAAAGAATTATAGTACATTCGATCGAGAGGCTTTAGAAATTCTTTGGGTTCTAGAGAGGCATTGGTTCTTTTTATTAGGTCAGTCATTTGAGTTGCAAAGTGATCATTGCCCCTTACGTGACCTCTTTTACAGAGGAGGTTTGACCTCTCAATAAGCGAGATGGATTGAAAGATTCTTTGAGTTTAATATAAAGGACTTTCACCACATAGAAGGTAAAGCTAAGAAGGTTGCTAATGCCCCTTCTAGAGGTGTAGTAATACGAGTAAGTACTAGGGCACAAAAGAGGAAAAAAGAATGTAAACAAGAAATTGAAGACCCCCCACCAAAATAGAGAAAATATAGAACGGGTTGTGAATTCACCCAAGGAGCAATCAGAAGAAAGAGAGAGAGTTACGGTTGTTGGAGAGAGAGAGAGAGAGAGAGAGAGAGAGAGAGAGAGAGAGAGAGAGAGAGAGATATGAGCAGTGAAGGTGAATATATGTGGGTGGCTGAGGACATGACCAGGGGCTGTCCAGAATGAATGCCCTGATGAAGCAGGTTTGATTGACTTGGGAGGTTGGGACCTAAAAGAAGTCCGAAAGGGTAAAAAAAAAAGAGGAATGTATGGAAAGAGTGAGAGAAGTGATTAAATGGGAATCAGAGATTTATCCGTCATTTCTAAATGGGCCTTGTGAGAATTTTTTGATTGAAAATGATATCTTATATTGTGCTTACGAGAAGAAAGGAGGGTAATTTTGTGCAATGGTAGTTCTTCCTTCCGCTTTAATTGATCGAGCCATCCACATTGTACCTGCAAGCCTGTATGCAAGGCATTTAGGGACTGATAGAACATTAAGGAGAGTACGTGAATCCTTCCTCTGGTTAGGAATGAGAAAATATGCAGAAAATTATATAAAATGTTGTCATGCCAGTAACCGTTTAAAACAGGGGTGCACAACCTTTTGAGCTACTCGGGCCACATCATCAAACATATATCTAGTCGAGGGCCACTAGACTAGATTTTACATGAAATGATAAATAGTTTGTAGACTGTTTAAAGATTAAAAACAAAAACACAGTTGCTCACCTGTTTTGTTTTAATGAGATTTTTGACACTGAGATTCATGTACAAGTTTTTTTATGTTAGGATGGAAATTTGTGGATGCCAGTCTTAAAACAGAGTGCAGATTTTGATCACTTAGCCTGCTACGAATATTTGACTTGGTCTGGTTAAGCAGACTAATTGTTTGTTCACATATGTAGGTAGAGCCAAAGAAGCTTGCATTAATAGCAGCTTTGTTTCTCAAATAAGGAAACTGATCTTTGGCCAAGCAATTATAAAAGTTGAGCAAGTCCACTTCATTATACTTGGTACGAAGGCTGTAATTATTCTGAAGATCAATCAGTTCGAGTTGTGCTTCGAATTCTACTTCATCAGGAGATACAGAAAAGGGGTTGCTGAACAACTTCAAATCATTGACTTCTTTCTTTAGGTCCTCAAGTCGGCTCTCAAATGCCTCCAAAAGTTTTCCTAATTTTGCTGCATAATATTCATGTCTATTGCACACTTTGTGTTTCTCACACATAAGTTTGTAATTTGGAAAGTGTCCTAACTCTCCTTTAACTATCTGTAACTGAAAGAATCTTAGTTTTTATTCGAAAGCTGTCACATAATTGGCAAGCTGAGAAATAAGTTGGTTATTCCCCTTGAAGTATATGATTCAAGTTATTTAAATGACTTGTGAGATCTACAAGAAATGACAAATCACAAAGCCAGTCAGCATTTGTAAGTTCTGGTACCATCTTATTCTTTTCGATTAAGAAATATCTCAATTTCATCCAGAAGACTGATAAATCTTTTCAGTGTATTTCCCCTGCTTAACCACCTTACTTGAGTGAAAAACACTAAATCGCCATATTCTGCTTCAATTTCATCAAGAAATTGCTTGAATTGCCGGTGATGCAAAGCTGAGCGTGACTTGATAAAATTGACTGTAGAAACTACAACTTTCATTACATGATCAAAGTCCAGTTCTTTTCCACACAAATTTTGTTGATGTATTATGCAATGAAATTGTTTCAGTTCATATTTTCGCTCTCCAAGGTGTTTAATCAATAGCTGCACCAATCCATTCTGCTTGCCTATCATTGCAGGAGCCCCATCAGTTGATATTCCCACTAACTTGTCCAAATCTAACTCAATTACTGAAATTTGTTCTAAAAGTCCATTAAGTAAATCACTACCAGTTGTCTGCCCCTTCAATGAACTGAGCCATACGAGTTCCTCGTGAATAGAAAAGTCCTCTGTCACACCACGTACAAATACAAGTAGCTGAGCCGTAGATGTAACATCATTAGATTCATCAGTGGCTAGGGAGAAGTACACAAATTGTTTACTTTTCTCCTTCAACTGGTCTACTATATCACCCGACAAATCAACAATACGACGTTGCACTGTCATACGATTCAAACTGATATTCTCAAACTTTTTCAAAACATCTGGAGAAAGTTTTTGAGCAGCAAGTAGAATACACTTTTTAATGAAATCCCCCTCTGAAAATGCCTTGGAATGTTTAGCAATCAGGTTTGCAATTTCATAACTCACTTCTGTTACGTCCTGTGCCTCTTTATTTTTCTGAAAAAATATATTTTTCTACACATGAAAACCTTGCATTAGTGATTTAATTTTCTGCTTTCTTAGTTCACCAACAAATTTTTCATAAGGCTTGTGCTTTGTCAGATAATGCCTTTGCAAATTGTATTCCTTACAAACGGCCACACTATTTTGGCATATCAAGCAAATGATTTTTTTTTTCACTGTTTTCCACAAAGAAATATTTATCTGTCCATATTTCTTGAAATTTTCTATGTTCATCTTCAAGCTTTCTTTTTCGACTTGAGCTTTTGTCCACAGAAGTACCAGAAGCCATAGTAGCTAAGCAAAATCAATCTGAAAACACTACAATGATAAATGCATGGCCTTGTAGCAATATCTCCTATTTTAGACTGCAAAAAAACTATCGGAGCTCAGACAAATTGGCTAACTTGGAAGGTTGCCAAATAATCATTTTACAAACTTTTTAAACTGGAATTTAGATGTATTAGGAAACCATAATTATGAATGTAAAATACAATAAAAAAAGAAAAACAAGAAAAAGAAAAACAGGTTTTGCATCTGTTTAAAAAGAGAATAGTATTCAAAATTATGATAAATATTAATTTAGATATAACTTCAGGTGGTTATCTTACCTTCACAACAACGAGGTTACTCCCGTCTAGAACACGTTGTAGATAGCCATACGCGTTCACCTTTTGCCTCGACTGCTTTCGTGTTCGAGGATGGTGATGAAATTATGAATTTAGTGAATGAACTGATTATAGATAACGAGATAATTCAACAATAACAAGAAAACACAAAGAATAATATATATATATATATATATATATATATATATATATATATATATATATATATATATATATATATATATATATATATATATATATATATATATATATATATGCACAGACACATATACATACATACATACATATGTATGTGTGTGTGTGTGTTATATAGTACATTTTTACTATTTGTAATTATATCATAAGACGGAATAATATGTTCATATTTATAATTTTCTTTTACTGTACAGAGAGTGATATATTGTGTTTTCTATGATAACTTCGAGGGCCGCCATGTGCTTCACTGAGGGCCGCATGCAGCCCGCGCGCCGCCGGTTGTGCACCATTGGTTTAAAAGAACATAAAAATACTGTACCGGAAGCCAGAAAGTTGCCTGTGATTCCTATTAGGTTTTATAGGGTGCATATGGATGTGGTAGGACCATTTTCTTCTGGTTTAACACAACATAAGTATATATGAGTATTTGTGGATTCATTTTCTCTGTACACTCACACTTATGCAATGTTGGATAAATCAGCAAATTTAATAGCCCCGGCGCTGTGCTCTTTCATTACTATGT
>NC_090750.1:11438942-11446442 GCF_036898095.1 Palaemon carinicauda
GTAAAAGTCCTACTGGGAAATAAAGTTGATTGAGTGCCGTTTTGCCTTGTCCTATTGTAACGGAAAAACCCTGGAAGTATAGTCCTACGACTGAACTCAAGAAGGACTACCTGTATTTGTTTCCTAATTGTATGACGACTAGGAGTAAGGCTTACATCCTTATGCATACCAGGACAGAAAAAGTGTTTCATATTCTTCTCCGCCGTCTTCCTTATTCCCATGAGTCTCGTCTTATGCACAACAACAATCACCTGTCTTCTCAGGGGTGCGGTATTCAATATCTGACCATATATCACCCATTCGGCATTCCAAGGTACATCGGCGGGTCTATGCTTCCTCATAAGCAACCCATCCTCAAGATATTAACAGGTGGGAGACTGCTGCACCTTCATCTCATCCACCACACGGTAAATTAACTCTGCTATCGTCGCATCCTTTTGTTGCATTCCTATCAGCCCTTTCTGACTCACTTGTCCTACTTTTAAATGCTGAGTTTCCTATTTCTTCCAAGTTCCTAGCTTCCTGGTCTTCCTGTTCACTTATCAGTCATTCCTCTTCTCTCAGGCTTTTCTGGAAGCCCTCCTCATGTGCGCCTTCATGGAAATCCTCTTCTTCTGAAAACAAATCCTAGAAGTTTATCGCTCCTTTGGTCTCTCCATTTTCTTTTGCAGACACTTTCTTCGTCATACTCTTAGTCGTCATAAAACTAGGAAAAGGTTACGGGTAGTCCTTCTCGAGTTCAGTTGTAGGACTATACTTCAATGGTTTCTCTGCTACAATGGAACAAGACACAAACGGTGCTGTACTAGCCTTAATACCCAGCCAGACTTTTACTCCTTCGACAACCATTGAATCCTTTACTTCAAAATCAAAATGAACTGTAACCAATTATCATAACAGTTTCAAACGGCAAATAGGGTTAACCTCCTCATCTCCTATTCCCCTAGAAAATGACAGAATCTCCTCTGAGAGACTGTTCCACCAATGGGTGTACTTCTCATATCACCACACTATGATTGCATTCTGTGTTGTGTAATATCTTGACCGGGATATGCTCGCTCCCATTTAGAGCGGCTAACATACCTGTCGTGTAAACGTTAGCTGGCTTATTCTTCTTGTCGTCCTTTCCAGTTTGTTTCTTAGACACTCCTATTTCTGGTCCTAGGACAAGGCAAGATACGCACTGCGTCCTTTTTCAAGAAGAACACTCGTCCATATGACAGGCCATTTATCTTCTAGCCATTTCATCATCAACGAAACCATTTGAAAAAGATTGAAGAATTCGTCGGGGGATTCTTCTGTGAACTTTGAAACTATCATCTGGCGTTTGTTACATTAAACATGGGATCGTGCAATGCAGGGATCATCTCAATCTAAGTTGCCGACGTAGCACTAGCTTTCAACAGTTCGAACTCCCTTGCATGTCGGGTAATTTCTCTCGCCTCTTCTCTCCCTTTTTCTTCTCGTTCTGTCTCATTTTCTTCCATTTCCCTTGGATCTCTTGCAATCTCTATGGTTTCTTCTCTCTCAACTGCTTTCCCTCTTGCTATTTCTCTTGCCTCATCTCTCTTTTCTGCCATCATCTTCAACTTAATTAAATTTTCTTCAGCTGAAATTTGTTGACTCTCAGCCACTACATTCCTTTCTGCTTTCATTCGTTCAGCATTCTCCAAAAGTTCGAGAGTGCTACAATATCTTTTTCCGACAACTTTCCCAAGTTTATCAAGGCTTCTATGTCTAGACTTTTGATTTGGGCTTTAATCATTCCACTTGTTGCATGGCCACCACAAGTCATTAAAATAAAGAGCCACTGACCTCTATTTACAATAGCTTCCAACAATTCCTGAACAACTGAGTTTTTCAAAAACTCTTGTACATTTATTTGTGCCATTTTGTACTTTACAAAAATTATACCTCTCCAAAATATACCCTAAAAATACACTCAATCCTATCAACACTAAACAGGCCAAACCTTTATTCAAAACACGGGCCTGTTATCACTATTATTTAAAACAAACTCGATGAATCTCAAGGTCTGGGCACCAAAAACTAATAATATGGCTAGCGAATTACATGAATTCCCAAGCTCTTACAAAAATCTGATATATCCTAGAAATATACTAAGCTCTTAAGAAATAGCACAACTCCCAGACAGTAATATATATGAACAATGAATATTCAAAGTTCTCATAAATTACTAAAAACAGATATTAGGTGGTTATTTTACATGAACTCTTTTAAAACCCACCATTTACTTTGGTTGTTAGTCAGGGAATCGAGAGAAGTACCAAGAAAGATATTGGTGATGAAAATGATACACACTTTACAAAAATAAATATATTTTATGAAAAGCTTACACTTACTCAAAAAGAATTGAACAAAAAAATATTAGCTCTAAATATTGAATCTGAACTAAACCTTAGATCAAAACAAAAGAAAGACACTTTGAAAATTTATATATTCACTTGTTTCACTGAAAATTTATTTATAAAAGTATTTAATTTTGACTATTAATGAAAAGATGGTCCACAATAATACGCTAATAGACATACAGTATTGATATTTATATATATGTAACTGTTGAACTTAGTTCTTTTGGTTCACAGAAGGTTCCAGGACACTTAAGAGAATTTTTTTAATGTACTTCACAATTTAATCTAAATCTCACAGGGCCCATTGCAAAAATGTATGTTATAAAATGTACTTACATTACCACACTACTCTTTTAACTAATCACCCAATGATATCGCCAACCTTCTAATAACTCTATACACCTTATACGTTGGGTAGAAATTCCCTTATTCACGTTTGAGAGGATAACACTTTACACACTTGAAAGGAGAGAGGGCTGGTGGATGTTTGCTCTTTCATAAGGATAGGCTGGGTCTTTTCTGCTGCTTATGCCTCCCTTGGGTAGTAGGTTGGCCAGGGCACCAGCCGCCCGTTGAGATATTACCACTAGTGAGGTATTGGATCCTTTGACTATCCAGACAGTAATGCTCTGGATCCCTCTCTCTGGTTATGGCTTATTTTTTCTTTGCCTACACTTACACAGAATAGTCTGGCTTATTCCTTACATATTCTTGCCTTTCCTCATACACCTGACAACAATGAGATGCTAAACACCTCTTCACCCAAGGGGTTAATTACTGCACTGCAATTGTTCAGTGTACTTTCCTCTTGGTAACGGTAGAAGAGACTCTGTAGCTATGGTAAGCAGCTCTTCTAAGAGAAGGACACTCCAATATCAAACCATTGTTTTCTAGTCTTGGGTAGTGCCATAGCCTCTGTACCATGGTCTACCACTGTCTTGGGTTAGAGTTTTTTTGCTTGAGGGTACACTCGGTCACACTATTCTATCTTATTATTATTTTTTCTCCTCTTATTTTTTTGAAGTGGTGTGTTGGGCAGCCTTAATACAAGGGCCATGGATGCCTGGTGGTATATCAAGAGGTTGTCTTTTCCTTTTCTGATTCTTTTTCGTCTCAAAACCATCCTTACTCTCCTCCCTTCAGTTGAAGTGGCTATCTTTGAAGGTATTTAGCCTTGCATGGTGTATCGGCTCCTCCATGTTGAAAAGTTTTTTCCGGATTTTTCATCAATCACTTTATTAATTCTGAACATACTGTTTTTGTTATAATTCTTGTTAATATAGTTTTTAAGTATGATGTCTCTTTTTCATTTCAGTTAATTCTGATGCTGTCTGGGGACATTGAGCGAAATCTCGGACCAGTACGTCCTAGATTTTATCAATGACGTCTTCTGTATTGCAATATTCGTGGTCTTCATGCAAATATTCAAGACCTTATAGTTGCATCCACACAGTATGATATTCTTTTGTGCTCAGAAACTCTGGTTTCTAATATCAGGCACTCATCTGCGCTCTGGTTTTAAGAAGCCAATAATGATGAAACGTGATGCCATCCCTAAGGCCAGGGGAATGGCTGTGTAAATTGGGATTGAGTACCCTGCTTCTCATAAGTCCTGCTATCAATGTGGATGTCATGAGATTCAGGTAATTAAAGTTTGTGGCAGGTATTACAACTTTTATTTGTGTTCGATCTACCAGAATCCAGACATGGATGATTCTATCTTCGATTGTCTTCTTACCATTATGGCTAAGATACAAGGAGATGATAGAAAGGCTTCTTTTGTATTCGCTGGGGATTTTAATGTTCACCATAGGGAGCGGTTAAGTTCTATGTCTCCTACCGATCGCCATAGCTTGAGCGCTTTAGACTTTGCCTCTGGATCAGGCTGTGAGCATATCATAATTGAAGCTACCCGCAGGTCTGGTAATTGCTTGGACCCCATTTACACTGACTCCCCTGGCGTTATAACTAGTAAGGGTGGTTCTCCAGTCGGGACATCTGATCATGCCTTGATTTCATTGATAGTGAAGACTGAGCAGCCTGTCCCTGATATATCACACTTTTATGAAATCCCAAACACACTGGAATGGGATTTTGCATGATCTTTTGTGATTGAATTAGTCACAATTATACAGTAGTGTAGATCCTGATGTCCCTTTGAATGAGAATCTAGTCAACATAATTGATAAGTGTATCCTTTCTCATGTGCTAAGGTACCAAGTGAAGGACAAACCGTGGTTCACTGAGGATTGTAGACGTGCTTATTTGGAGAAGCAGGAGACCTATCATTTTTGGGAGGGTAACAGATCTGATTTGACCTGGAATAACTACACTCTGCTTCGAGCTTTTGCTCAGAGAGTTTATGCCTCAACTGAAAAGAAGTACAATTTGACCATAAAAGAAACCATTTCTAGTACAACTCAGTAACATAAATGGCGGTCTACCTTAAATCTGCACTCTTTGGTGTAGATGCAATAGTTCCTCCTTTACTTAAACCAGATGGCTCAGTCTCTCACTGTCCAAAGGAAAAGGCAATACTTTTGGCTGATGGTTTTGACAGTAAACAGAGTAATGAAAAACTTGAATTTCCTCATTCACGTTTTTCTGAGGCTAAACTAACTTGTTTAGGTTTTCGATCTAGTGAAATTAAAGCTCTGTTTATGTACCTTGGTGCTTATGAAGGTGTAGACCCAAATGGTATTTTTCCATTGTTTCTATAAAGACAGCAAATTTCTTAGCTCCAAAGTTATCTGTTTTTTTGCGCAAGTTAGCAAGAAGAGGAGCTTTTGGCCTTTGTTGGGGGATTGGTAATGTTACTCCTCTATTTACAAGTGTTTGTGGTACCTCAAGTCCCACTGATTACCGCCCAGTTTCCATAACTCCCATATTATCTAAAGTTTTTGAGCGTCTTTTGACAAAACGTGTTAATATGTTTGCTGAAGGTAATCATATATTCCCTAGTTTGCAATTTGGTTTTCGTAAAGGCCTTGGAGCGTGTGATGCACTTCTTACAATCTCCAATGCTGTACTGAAATCCCTTGAATGTGGTCAGGAAGTTCGTATGATTGGCCTTGATTTTAATGCTGCCTTTCACCCTGTTAATCATGAGGCCCTCATTTTCAAACTCAAACAGTTGGGAGTAGGTGGGTTGTTTCTTAGCATTATTATTGATTTTCAAAGTAATAGATCTCAAAGAGTTGTTGTTGACTTGCACCATAGTGAGTATAGGAATGAGATATCCGGTGTTCCACAGGGTAGTGTTCTTGGCCCATTACTTTCCATACTGTGTGTAGAAATCACGAAAGCTGATATGTGATGAATATAAAATGTATTATAGCCACGAAAGTAAAAATTAAAAGACTTGATTGGAGTTAGTACTTTCATCCACTGAGGATACAATCAAACTCAACAATGAGAATACATATACAAAGACACCGTATATATACAGGAGAAGGGGATCCAACAGCTGTCAGTTTCTTAGTAAGTCAGATTTTAGATAAAAGGATAATACTGGATTAACGGAAAATAAACTTGGGCTTAGATTCAAATTTCTACCTTGAGTACAGGAGATTAAAAATGATTCAACAATATTTCTTTGGAAATAGTCATTTACATGGATTACTTTTTCCGCCTTTGACCAACCAATTCTGTGACTTGGCTCTAACCAGTGGGAAGCCAAGGCATTATTAAGAGAACCCCTGGACACGGCCACCTGATGCTGTTTTAATTTGACTGGGATACTTTTGGATGTTTGGCCGACATAGAATAAGTTACACTCTAAACAAGTAATGCTATATATTACATTATTATCATTTCCAAAACTATTCTTATTTAACATGTTTTTTAATGTACATTTGTATTTAAACACTATATCAATGTCTAGTTTTTTTTTCAAAAGTGGTATAACATCTAAAAACAAACATGAAATGGCAAACAAAGCATATTATTAACTGTTTCTTTACTCATATTGGACACTATAAAAAATTTTCTTAGCCTTATTCATACATTTTTCCAAGAAATATTTGGGATAGCAAAGATCTGTTTCAATTTTTTCTATTTTAGTGAACTCGTCCTCAATGTAATATGGGCTACAAATTCAAAATGCCCTAAGGTACATGGAGGAAAAAAACTGAACGTTTTATATTTTTAAAGTGACCGGAGTAAAAATATACAAATGAAAAATTATTTGTAGGCTTTCTATATATGAAAAACTTGAATCTATCTGTTTCTCTAACTATCAGAACGTCTAAAAATGGGATACGGATATTTTCTTCATTTTCTATAGTAAATTTTATAGACGGTACTAATGAGTTAATAATTGAAACAAAACCATCAAGATTAAAATGTTCTTCTAAAATACCTTGAACATCATCAACATATCGATACCAAATAATTTTGGAAGACCACACTGAAGGAATCAATCTAGATTAAAAAAACTCCATATATATGTTGGATAAAAGTGGGGACAAAGGATTACCCATAGCCATACCAAAAACTTATTTTTGATAATCTCCATTAAAACTAAATTTACACTTTTTAATGCACAAACAAATGAGTTCAATAATAGTATGGGTTGATAAAGGTAAATCATAAGCATCAAAATACTCGACAGAAAATGCAATTATTCGACATATATATGTAAAGAAGAATTGTCATAGACTTTTATCCTTCTTTATGGCGGAGTAGAATGGTCAATGGCATACAAGTATTATGGATCAGGGTTCGAAACATGGTAGGTCAGATACTATAGTCTTTGAGTGATTCCTTTTCGCCTGGGCCTTTGATCCCGAGGTCGTGATGAGAATCCAGGCTTCAATGTATTAATATATATGGCTTATTTGAAATAAGAAAAACATGTTTAAATGTTCAAAATTTATCATTAATCGAATGCCTGTTCCCAAATCTAGCAATTAGCTACGATAGGGAATATGGGTTGATTTCAATTCTAAGTTCAAAAAACCTCAATTCGACAGGTGTATGTTCAGAAGAATTGTCTTTGACTTTTATCATTCTTCGTTGCTGAGTGATAAAATCAATGGCATACAAGTATCCTGGTTCAAAACCCGGCCGGTCAAATACTATAGTCTTTGAGTTATTTCCCATGGGGATCTGATCCTGAGGTTGTGAA
>NC_090750.1:11458942-11461442 GCF_036898095.1 Palaemon carinicauda
GAGAAGAAATTTCCATGAGTATCAAGTGAACTACGTATCACTGGATATGCACAGTTAGCATAACAAATCAGAAAGGAAAGACACACACTTGTGTTTTCCCCGCACAACCAATTGTTGCAGCCTTCCAGATAATAAAATCGTATGGTTAATCTCTTCTAGAATAACCAATGAAAAGTTTCCAGAGGAAACAAGTGGAGCTCACACCTAAGCAATGATTTTAAAATCCCGGATGATAGACAAGAAAGAACTCACTTTCTTATCTGTAAGGCAACACCAAAGGGCTGTGCAAGACAACACAAAAGTGTTAGAACACACAGTGCTCTACCAAAACTTATACTATAGTTTTCTTCCTACAGTATATGTTATACTGAAGAATACTGGTACAGTATAGAATGTTATGTGCCGGCACACACCATAACTAGCTTTAAAGTATACTACTTAACAGCTATAAAGCGGCAGAACGCTGGTTCAAATGCATGTGCCGGCCGGCAGTAAGTGCCGGCCGGCAACAGCCAATGTCGGCCGGCAATAACTGCCGGTCGGCAACTACACAAGGTAGTACCCGGGTGCCGGCCACTGCTCATAGCGACCGGCAGACAAGGGCTGACATTAACCGGCCGGCAAAGGTAAACAACCGATGCCGGCCAGCAGCAAAAGAACCAGAGGACTACGACTGCCCGGCTGCCGGCCTCATAGGCCGGCATCCGGGTCGGGTACAGCACTAGAAGAAAACAGAATGGATGCTGGGATAAGAGCGTAAACTACCTCCAAGCCTGGCAATCCGAAAGAGTGCATATAAGGAAGGGGAGAATCTAATTCAGGCTTCCTGACCAATGCCGTCTGGCTCTACAGGCAGGCATGGATGAGGGACCAAGGGAGGTCCGGGCAGCACTCAAAGCAGAAGACCCTTGCCGGCCGGCAGACTCTGCCGGCCGGCAAGGGACTGAGTCAATTCCACATCCTAACCTATCCTAGGTCCAGACGTAGAATGACGTACATTACTATAAAGGCTAGGCCATTACAGAGATAGAGGGGGAAGGGACAAAAGAGGGTCCTACCAACCATGCTTTCGTGAAGGATCACCCGCAGCCAAGAAAACTCATCTTAGCCTAAGGGAGGTCCAAGGAGGGAGGCCAGCAATACTTGCCAGCTCCCAATGAACCAAAGCAAGGAAGGTGTTGCTACTCCCAGGGAAAGGATCTTATCCTCCCACCGAGAACAGCAACAAGGACTAGTCTGCTAGATCACAAAAGAAGGAATCATCTCATACAGAAACCTTCGGTAGTGACCTAAGGAGGCTAAGCCTCCTATGTCTGTGTCAGGCCAGCGAGGGAGACTCTACCCCAAGCCAGACAAACACAGACTCAGACTAAAAACTCTGTTGTTCTGTCCCTCTCTGAAACCAGACTTACTGGAACAGGGAGGTACAGTAACACCCCAGTATAGTTTTATCGAAAGTTAATTCAGATAAACCACTTAGGGATAAGCCCAAGGCTTAAACAGAGGGAAAGGGATTGCATACCTTCTCCGAAAAAAAGAAAGCAACCGGGAAGTATGAGAAAGTATACTAAGGCTCCATAAGCAACTTAGCCCAGGCACTAAGAGAATCGATTACCTAAATCAACGAAACTCACTCGTATACTATCTTGGAAATATTCAATATAATCTTAAATGTATAAAAAACAGCCTAAAGCTTCAATAAAATTTTAAAACACTCGGAAAACCAAAATCATGCAGGAAGTACTAGGACCAAACAACTAGGGTACATGGCCTAGCATAGGCCAGAGTTGGCGAATACTTCGCCAAAATATTACTAAAAGCACAAAAGGAAATCCTATGTAATGCTAAATAGCTAAAATTTATTAAAGCAAAACAACCGGAAATGTCGCTCTGGCTAACTAAAACGTCTCTTGTAACAAAGATTAATCCTATTAATGACTTAAAAATTTACCAAGAGCCTACATTTATACATAAAGGAAATGGTACTCAACTTATCAGAGGCCGACGAAGTTGAAGAAGCCATGAAAAGCTGAATAAATCCAAGCTTTGCGAGAAACACAGGAAAAAACACCGAGTTGTTAAGCTACGCAAAAAGGAATACAGATGGCGCCAGGATTGGCGCCAGGCACGCTTACGAAACTGGAGAAGAGGGAGCCTTGAGAGCGGCTCCCCCTTTTTCTTTCCCGTTTTCGTTTTCTTGCCAATTGACCCCTCGATGTGTTATCTCTGTTTGGGGTGCAGATTGCCATGTGGCGTGTCAAGAATACGTCCTCTGATATGTCGCGATATCCCTTTCATTAGGGATATTCGCTCCAGGAGTTAGAATTCTGGGTACCTTAAGGTAAATTCTCTGGGAATATCGCCGTAGTTGTAATATACCCCAGGAAGCTACCCTATAGGAACTTCCATCAGGACGACATGGCTTGAGCCCAAATATATATATATATATATATATATATATATATATATATATATATATATATATATATATATATATATA
>NC_090750.1:11468942-11486442 GCF_036898095.1 Palaemon carinicauda
TATATGAGGGTATCGGAAGATAAACATATCATCCTGAAAAAATTCCCTGAGCATCGTTTGACAATGGAGAATGCGAATACGAAGTATTTTGTCAAAATTCGTGTTACTTTCTTAGTTACAGGGTAATTAGTAACAGTAACTCAATAAACAAAAAACCTTGATCCCTGCAAAAAAATTCGATAATTATTACATTTATTATAGAATAAATTGTGAGCAATGGCATCTGCAAAGATTCCATGGGTCACAAGACGATGTATTATACGTTAATTACATCCAACTAGCTTCAGTCGTATCACAAACCTCATAGAGAGTACACGTCTGAGTTTTACCTCCGCCATTCACTCGTTTTTATATCAGTTTTCATCTCTTTCTGGAAGAATTTTCTCTTTCCAAAGAGGAAAAAAAGTAATTCCAACATATCGCTAATAAAGAAGAACAAAGTTGGTAATATCGGCAAAATTAGTGGAGTTAGTGAAGGAGAGAGACCGTCTCTCATAAAGAAGCCAGATATTGAGCAAAGGGATCTTTATTTATGATTAAAATATAATCAATAATTTTGTTTGGTTTATTAACATCCAACAACCAACAAAAAGTTCATTATAATAATTATTTATTTATTTTGTCTTTGTAAAAATACAAAGAAAACTTTAAACACTTGTATCCCAATTTTTTTTTTTCATATTTTTTTCTAAATTTTTCCTCCTGACACAGAAGGTAAAATAAAGTTAGGTAAACTTAAAGAAAACAAACAAATACGAGACGAATGCAGGCACAAAACTGTTGATCTGTGCCTTCGAAGCATTAACACTGAAAACATCCTACTCAACCAGTTACTTTCTTCAATGAAAACTAATGTTCTTTCATTTTACTTTAACATTACATAAAGAGCAAAGAATGATAACTTCGTTACACTGCACACTTTTACAAGATCTTAAAAGATTTTAGTTAATCATAAAACTACAGATTTTGTACAAGTTACTTAACTTATGTGTAGGATGATTGCTTTGGGTCACCCTGGGTCTCGAGTCCTACAGTTGCTATGTGGGACCCCTTCCAATATTCGGGATTGTCCTTGGCATTTGTGGGCGTGCCATTTCTCTCAATGTGCCTACTGCTGTTGTTTTGACGATAAGATCCTCCTTAGTTAGGGCAATTAGAAGCACCCTAACTACTTCTGTTGTTAGGGCCCATACAACGGTCATGGGTTGCCATTTTGGATTGCGAGTTTCGATGCTATTGCTCCAGCGATGAGCAACTGAACAACCCCGCAATCTTGGGCGTACATGTGGGCGTAGCGTCTACTTTTCCCACAGGAACATTGTCGTGTCGTCCTTTCAGGGACGAGTGTGTTTCCATACTGTTTCTTTCCTTGGGCTCTGTCTCCCTTGGCCCATCCGTCTCAGCGGGAAGGGGCTAGGGTCTCTTCCCTGCAGGTCCTTCTTGGGGAACTCGTTTATGCCATCCCTCCTGGTTGCTATTATTCTCGACATCATCGTCAGGAATTCTTCTTAAATTTTCTAAGAACATCCATTCGTCTTTTATATTCTTCATGTGATAAAATGCTGTCAAAAAATCCCATTAGTTCTTGTACTCCTCTGCCAGCGGTTGTTTCTGGAAAAATAACTTCTCCTTCGGGCCCTATAAAATGACTTATGCCTCAGAAGTTGTCCTTGATCGTGATCATAACATTTTTAGGTAGTTCTTCCTGAGTGCTCAATTTGTAGTCTTTTCCCTTAAACTGTTGCATAAGATATTCCACCGCTGCCACCACTTTCTGTCACGTGGCCAGGTGGTAACTGTGGCTTAACCCCTGAAAATATGGGAAACAAGGATAATGACAGATGTTACTCGGTATCTTTTTCTACAGTTCAAGTATTTAACAAAAATTAATTCACAATCTTATTGAGTATATCAATTATCAGTTACGGTAGCATTGAATTATCTTGAAAATGTTAAAGCCACAAACTACTAAGTTGAATTCCAAAATTTTAAACCTTCTAAGTGCGCCATAATGGTACATCAAAGTTACAAAGTTCTGTGGTCTGGCATAGAACTATTTTCTGAAAAGGATGTTGGTACGGCCAGGATCGGCCTCAGACGATGGGACAGTACTATCAATCTCTACTAAGACTCTTCTGATTTTTGGCCATACTTTCTTCTTGTGTGGCTGGACCTGGATGGGATACCATGGGTGTCCACTTGGGTTTATGTAGAGAGGGGGCTGTCCCAATTCTCCAATGATTTGCATTTCCACTCCTGTCTCATCTCTGCCTCCAGCCCTTTCGGAAAAGGATATGATCCAGCAACATGACTGATCGGCAACACATGGCTATTGTGGATTGAGCAATTCAAAGCTTCGAAGGCACAGATCAATAGTTTTGTCCCTGCATCCGTCTCGTTATTGTTTGTTTTCATTTAGTTTACCTAACTGCACTTTACCTTCTTTGACACCCTGATTATAGGGGTTTATTTTCTTACCATAAGGAAAAAATTCACATTCAGGTAAAAAAAAAAGAAAAAAAAATACTTCTAGAAACATCTCGTCATTTGATAGGAGGTGTATGTCAGGTCTATATAGGGTAGTATTCCCAGGTCTTAATATCAATATTCAAGAGAAGAGATAAAATTTGAAAAATGATAACTTTCAGGATAAATCTTCCTGGCATCTGAAAACCAAAGGTCGGACGCAAAAATCCTATGAAGTTATGGGATGTCCTTAGTCACCTTATTAAGTGGTATGAATGTCTAAGTCCTGTCCTTAAAAAATGGCAATAGCTGGCAAGCCACCTAAAATTTCTGTCAGTTATTTTATATGGTAAAAACGAGATTGAAATACAAAAAAATTAACTTACCAACATGACCCAGGAACGAATTCTACTTATATCTCAAGGTATTACTCTACAGTATCATGGTTCCAGCGTGCAGAAGTCCACTTCAGGGTGGCAAAGCTAATGGATGAGTGGACCAGGGATAATATCATTGTGATGACCTTACCAGAGGAAGCAATCAGCAAAATCACCTGCTGGCCAGATACCCAATTTGGAGAGGTTTCTTATGGAAACGAAGCAGCAAGCCTATCGAGACATATTCCTTTCCAGTTTATTTGAGGACTTGAGTCCTCAATCTCATAAATCAGCTCCTGAGAGACAAATTACCCTTGGGTTGGCTGGGACAAGTTAAAGCACCTGCTGATGATGTGAGAGGTCGACACTAATGTATGGAGGAAAGAGATCACCCTTTTGTGAGATATATTCCTGTGGTGCTTTCCAAAGCATGTGAGGACCCTGATCATCAAGGCAGACAACATATCGATGTACATCCTAATGATCTGGGCCTAGGGCCATCTGGAGGCCACCAGTACCTTCAGCCAACAGTGTGTACATTAAGGAATTGGACAAGATAAACTCTGAGGGAGTATATAAGATTACCAGCAGTAGCAGCAGCCGTAGTAGAAGAAGTTCTATTCATCCTTGTGATTCTATCATTAGGTATCTGGGAAGGAGACCACGAAAGGTGAGCCTCATAGTAATTTTCGAAAAACTAAGATGGTGGCCACCCACCGCTAACTCTATGGAATCTCAACCATTGGTGCTTTACATATATGATACCCTATCAGGGGCTATGCAGTCAATGTTCCCTCCGTCGAGAGAAGACTGCAGTGGCCCATATGACTCTGCAGTTACACTGTAACAGGACCAGGACCCTCAAGATATCCATCATGGGCTACTCCGCCACTTGGCCCTGCATCATCTTGGACATGAAAGCTCCCTTATTGGGTACTGACTTCCTGGCCCTTAATGGACTTTTGGTGGATGTGACCAGGAATATGAGACATGACGTACTGTTCCCAATCACTTGCTGAAGAACTCGGCATACAAGACGTATGCTTCCTTCCTTCACATAAATATGGTGTCTTCCTGCAAGAACTACTGTGTGTCTTCAAGCTTGAGCTATGTCAGAGAGCAGGGACTTCAGACCACCAAGGAATATACTTGCAATTGGAATTGGTGACATGGTCTTTTTTCCCATCTCATTACTTTCTGTTTGGCCATCTCTCCTTTTATTGTCTGTGGAATTTATGAAAATTTTTCCCCGAAACAACATACAAGCCAAAGATTGCATATTGATATTGAGAGAATGAGGTTTAGTCGTGTTTTAAAACACATAACGATCCTTAAAGCAGCCTTATACTGAGAGAGAGAGAGAGAGAGAGAGAGAGAGAGAGAGAGAGAGAGAGAGAGAGAGAGAGAGAGAGAGAGAGAGAGATAACATTGAACTTCGAAATACAAAATACAAAAAAAAAAAAAAAAAAACGGACCCCATCGATACGACCAATTTCCATTTTGATTAGGAAGTTGCAATGTCCTTATAAGGGACAATCGAATAAGGAGAAGAGAAAAAGAATATTTAAGATTAAGAAAATTATTATTAAACTAGCAGAGATATCCGGAGATGCCCGGGTGTAGAATTAAAAAGCAATGTCTGTAAATGCAAATGGTCGATTCTTGTAAGTTATTTGTGATGAATCATATTGAACCATATTTATTTAATATTCTTATCGCCAAATATTTTATTTGTGGAAACTGCAATTGTTAAAATGAAACATTTCTTATTTTAAAGTCGAGATCATATTTGTAACAAACGCAGCCTAAATTTCCCTCCACAGCAACACAATCCACAGGCTCGTTCTTCCATTTCAGAGCACCACATATATTATATTTTTGTGTCATCAAGCCAATCTGTACTATATCTTCTGTTTCCTACTAATATCTTGGGACATAGGTGAGGGTACTAAGACGGCATTGTTTTCTTTTTATTGATCTTCAATCCTAAGGTTATGTGATATTTCATGCATTTTGGTATGCAAGCTTGGCAAGCCCTGTAGTGTTCTGTTTATATGGACAGCATCATCTGCATACTGTAGTTCAGCCAAGTGCCGGTTATCAACACACTCTAATCCTTCTCCACCATCCACAACTGTTCTCTTCATTAAAATATTAACGAGAAGGATAAACCTCATAGGTGACAACACTTTTCCTTGAAGAAATCCACTGTTCACTGAGAATTCATTTGATAGGATTCTACTAACATTACATTGCCATCCTCATGAACAGACTTTATCAAGTTTACATATTTAAGAGGAACTCCAAAAGAACGCAGGACTATCCACAAAATTGGCCGGTGTCCCAATGCACAGAAAAACTATTTTTAAAGTTATAATTCAGAAAACGTGATAAGTCAGAGGAGAATCTGATCTTTCTAACTTACGTATATTTGAACAAAGAGATTTACATTATTCCTTACGTTATCAAAGTCAATAATCGTTGTTAGCGTGTTTAAACATTCTTTATATTCAAAAGATTTTCAATGACTATCAAACCTGTCCTCTTACATCAATCAAATACATATCATATTTTGGGAGAGACTAAAGCTGGGAGACCAGACACAAAATTTACTTTACATTACACCAAGAAAAAAGTACAAGTCAAAACAGGCTTATCTTGGGTACCCTCGGGCACAACAGAAGGACGTTAGCCCTTGATCGTTGCTCTTTTCAAACTGACAAAGGGCGTGGCAGACTATCAAGACGTCATCCTTTTGGGTGTCATGGTGTAGGCGCCATCTTGCCTAGGTGGTTCTAGATATAGGTCCCCTCTTTGAATTTGAAAGCATTTTTCACTGGTCTCCTGGCTGCAGTCTCCCCACCACCCTGGAACGACACAATTGGAGACACGAAAAAGATCTAGTCATCAGATATAAGACATCAACAGCCTTCTGACACCACTGAGAGCGTAGTCTATGTCTATTCTCAAGCGATGGCAGCAGAAGAGTTCATTATCATGACCCCAAAAGGTTTCAATACTATGTTACTTGTAACATAGTTACAGTTTCTCCTGGAACTGTGATGGGTTACAAAAAAGTAAATTACTGCAAACTTTACTTTAAACTCGAACCCCATACATGACTGTTCTGCCGCAGTTTGCTCTGAGTACACGTAGGCCCAACTTCTCACAAAAGAAAATCAAATAGCAACAAACTACAAAGTCTGAACAAAGCAAGTTCACATATATCATAACAGTAGTTGTGCATTTTATCATAAGAAAATAGGAACTGTAACAACATGAATGCATTATATACATAAAATGATTAACTGAAAATCAAGAACAAAACACTCAAGGGTTATATACTCAAAAGGTTACATACTCAAAAAGAACAAGTAATGTAGCAGACGACTCTGAAAACCAATACATTTGAGTAATTATGGGCAAATATGTGTAGGTAAATACCAAAAAAAGCAAATACTGAAAACGTTACATATCAGTAAATGCAATCTGAAACAGAGATTCCCATCATCAAAACAAATCATACAAAAATACTCATCATCAGTGAACGTATTTTAAAGAAAATTCAAAAAGAGAACTAATCATCAACCAACACTACACATGTCTGTATTTATGATATACACACTTTATGATTCATCAAGAGAACATATAGTAGCGGACAGTGACTGTCAAGTTAGAATTTATACAACAGAAAGTAACCTTTGTATTAAAAAAAACACTTAACTTCTCTAATTCCTACAGTCAATTAGTGGATGCAGTCATAGTACAAAAAGAATTAATGCCCTCATATGTCAAGCCTGTACTCTGGCTCATTCATTGGACTCTCAGTTTGAAAGAGATCTAAGATATAGTACTGGTAAAAACAACACATTATACAATCATTATGTTTTACCCCAGAAATAACAGTTGCTAGCAACGAAAGTCTCAAATTATCTAAAAGAAAAGTTTCACACAAAAATAATTCCTCGGAAAACCAACATATGTTATTAGTCATAATATTCTCATATAGCTATATCACACAGCAAAGTGTTTACAAACCAAAGTACGAGTACATAAAAAACTAAAAACATCTGTGCGCACACTAAACATACAGGCAACACCAACTGGGGCCGTACACCTTCACGCAGTGCCAGAGACGGTACGTTCAACCGTACACCTGAGGGCTCATTTGGAACACAAGAGCCCCACCCTGTGTAGGAATGTTCCCTCGACCTCCGACTTCAATGGGTACCTAGCGGGAGGTCCTCCTTGGAACACAGCTGCAAAAAAAAAGCAACAAAATTGCCTATACTCTGCACTAAGTAAGGTATGCCTGGGATCCCCAGATCCCCTTCCCTCAGCGTTCATTGCCTAAACTCTGGCGGAGGTCTTCCTCAAAGCCTCTTGCTTAAGGACACCAAAGCAACCTCTCCCAAGAAAGGGTCTACCATCATAAAGAATCTGTCCTCCTTTCTTCCCCTCCACCGGGGTCAGGTAGGTAATCAAAATAGTATTAAAACACAACACCAGTCCAACCAGACGGTGAAAAAAGAAAACAATTCCCCAACATCCACAACTGGGATGTCCAAATTCCCAAGTTTCAATCAGCACCTGCCAACTCACAACAAGTGACATCAAAAAGCTCGGAAAGTCTCTCTCTCTCTCTCTCTCTCTCTCTCTCTCTCTCTCTTTCAGTCTCTCTCTCTCTCTCTCTCTCTCTCTCTCTCTCTCTCTCTCTCTCTCGACATCGTCATCAGGGCTATGAGCTCTTCATGGGCAACTGCTGACACATTGCTCGCCTCACAATAAAAAAAAACTTTCTGACAGAAGTTTCACAACAGAGACACAACCTATATACATCGCTTTCACAACAGCCACATTCCCATCTTGTGCTGTCTCATCTATTTTGCTCGCGCTTAACTATGCCGAACTTGAACTCTGGCAAACAAACAACAATCCTTCTAGGACGCTTATTCATCCAAGGTGACCCACATCACGCAAACAAAGGCTCTTTCGTCACCACCACAGCATCATTACCTACTTCGCACTTCATAGCCCTAACCCATGCAGGCCTGGGTCTTCCAATTTTTCTAGTGCCTTATGGAGCCCAACTAAACGCTTGGCGAACTACTCTCTCTCTCTCTCTCTCTCTCTCTCTCTCTCTCTCTCTCTCTCTCTCTCTCGAGCAGTGCAACAATACATCAGAGAGAACTAATATGAAATCAAAACTTCCTAGTACAATTACGAATAGGGAAAATAATTCCAATCAGATCTACGTTAAATCTCAAACAACTAAAATACAGGTGGAAAACGTAAATTTTATTTCAAAACTGGTCGGTATAGAATTTGTTCAAAATCCAAACTGTTCCCAAATTACGCTAAATTTTACTCAGAACATAACAAATTCTTCATAACCTGTTACTAAGGTCAACAAAAAGAAATCTCCTTAATCAATTTCCAAAGAAAAAAAAAAAGAAATCTAAAGAAAACCTCCCTACCCTTGAGGCTTGAGGGACAATCATTGGGAAAAAACAAAAAAGAAAAAAAAACAGTTCTCTCTCACTTTTTTTCTGAACTATCTCACAAAGAAACAAACTCTGTCAGCCATCTCCACTTTATTTTCTCTTTTTTTCTATCCTGCAAATACACTGACACCGTTCCTGCGCGTGCGCAATCCTGCATGTGTCTCTCTCTCTCTCTCTCTCTCTCTCTCTCTCTCAGCAGAAAAGGAGCTTGGGCAACGTTTCGTAACTCGTCAGCTGATCTGTCATCTGTCTCTCTCTCTGCGGGGTCTCATATCTTCGCGCACATGTACGCAACCACAAACTTCCGCGCATATATAGGGACTTCCATGGGTCAAATTCTGCTGACCCAAACTCTCCAGTAGTCACCAAAATATTTCGTCCTTGAATCTTTCAGCGAGCAACGAACTTAAAAAAAAAAAAAAAAAAAAAAAAAAAAAAAAAAAAAAAAAAACATGCAAAAAAATACAGAAGCTGAAAAAAAGCATACTGAGCTTAAAACCTTAAAATTACGTCCTTAACTTATACGTAAAACAGGCATTACGCAATATAAAAAAAAATGTAAAAAACCAAAGAGAGTAGGTAACAGAGTCTCTTTTGACCTTTGAGAAAAGTCTTTGAGACTTACATAACTCTGAAGGGCAATTAACTAGCCTCTTATTAGTCTCCGAACGTACACAAAGCCACTAAAATATTAGGCTTTATCTCATGGATTCACCAAATCACATAATTACGATGAAATCCACCTTTTACGTTATACTTTGACACCAAAAATGTACCCTTTTTTTCTTTATCACAATCTGACATAAACATCTTTTTATCAGACATTAATTAACTAACGAAGGCAATGGTATGGCTACTCATTGTCACCTTCTAACCAAAAGTTTGGTTGGTTGATATGATTCCCTCGATACTCAAAAATAAGTAAATAACTTAAGAACTCATTATATGAATCAGAGTTTATTACTTGACTAAGCTATTCTTCAAAATACAGGTTAGCCCCTCAAATCTTTCAACACTAGGCCTATTGTTAAAACTACCGTGTCACCAGTATCTGGTTTTACAATCATGGCGATCATTTACTTTATTCTTTGCCACAAACAAATGAAAATTTACTGCAACTTGTTCGCCATTTCTCAAATTTTTCATACTACTTATTTGTTCTCGCGAGTTTGCTGGATCTGACAACCAACCAAGAACTCAAATTCTCTTGCCTATATCATATTGTAAATATTACATAAAAACAATCAGTTTTTTTTTTCAATTGTCATGATTTTTCTAAATCACACAATCCTATACAGAGTCAGCAAACATAAACTTAATTCTGACCTTTAAGCAAAAAGACATTACGTTACCTGTCAAAATCTTAGATTCCTTTTCACTACACACACAAAAAAACACTTATTCAAGATGTGGTCTTCAACAGTGTCTGTAACTTCAAAATGCTTGTTCAGATAATTCACATGTCATCACATTCGCTTCATACATCTCACCTTTACTCGAACTACCCGAGTTTTTCCTCTTTAGAAAAAAAAAAAAAAAAAAAAAAAAAAACATTCATGCTACATGCTACATCATTTGACGATACTTTCCCATGATGATTTGTTGACAATGCTCGGTGCCATCGATCAGACCGGACATTGATAAACAAATCACTTATGACACACCGCAACTAAATGAAACCTAACGCAAAATTTTTAAATTTCCTACGTGACATTACTAATCACTTTACAACTGTTAACAACTGAACTCGCTTCTGTTATTACGTTAACAAACGAATCTTCATTATTTAGGATAATCTAAAACTAAAACTGACAAACATTTCATAACGATCTAAGTAGGCTACTGATCGACAATACGGGATATGACGTAGAAACAAATATTGTGACACAAATTTCCAAAATTACCAATGTACCTAATTTACATTCTTTCTCCATAATTTCATCAAGTACATACTCAAAAAGGGACATCATAAAGAACTTCATAACTTACGTCTTAACACTGAACTTACAAACTTTCTACATTTCCTCTCTGGAATTAAACAACTCATTACTGTTAACACAAAATTATCTCAACATATGACTTTACGTCTTTTCCAAAAATCACATTTAACATCTCTGACCACAAAGGTCTAAAAAACAAACTTAAACCAAAGAAACTAAACTAAATCTTATAGTTCATACAGCACAAAAAACAATTTCTCATTCAACCACAGCAACAAAATCAATTTGATTTTCTTCTTTCGTGAAAAGAAAAGTTAATCTTAACTCGAAGGTTTAACGCTGAAAACCTTTTACTCGACTAGTTACTTTCTTAAATCAAAACTAGTGTTCTTTCATTTACCTTTAACCTTATGTGAAGAAAACAGAATGATAGCTTCATTACTCTACACACTTTTTAAAAAAATCTCAAAACTTATTAGTTACCCATAAAAATATAGATTTTGTACAACATTACTTAACTTATGTGTGGGTTGATTACTGTTGGTTACCTTGGGTCCCTCGTCCTACAGTTGCTGCCTGGGACCTCTTCCAATTTTCGGGATTGTCCTTAGCCTTTGTGGGCATGCCATTTCTACCAATACGCCCACTGCAGCTGCTTGGACTACGAAATCCTCTATGATTAGGGTAATCAAACACACTCCAACTACTGTTGACAGGGTCCATAGTAGGGTCCTGGGTCGCCATTTCGGACGGCGAGTTTCGATGCTGTTGATCCCACGACGGGAAACTGAATAAGACGACGATTTTAGACGTACATGATGTGGTACCGACTTTATCTCTTCTAACAGGATTATTGCCGTGTCATCCTGTCTAGGACGAATGTGTTTCCTTGCACTTTCCTCTCTTGGCTGCCGTTGGTTTCGGCCGGCTCCCCTCAACAGAAGGGCGCTAAGGTCTCCTCCCTGCAGGTCCACCGTGGGTGACTGATCCACAAAACTCCTCCTGGTTGCTTCCTTCCGGACGGGAACATGGTTATATAAATGTTTATGCAAACCCATGACCTGGGTTCCACGAATTTGAGATCACTCCTCACATTCCTATGGGCATTTCCTGAAATTTTCTGTTTCGCCACGATGATTTTTTGACGATCGGTCCAACATTGCTCCAACGTCGCTGCTTCCACAGAACTCAGAAAATTTTTGTATTCGCTGTATCGTCCATTCCCTCCAGCCTTGGTTCAAACCTATATTCTAGTGAAGGGCTTTTTTGGTGAACTCCCTGTAGTGCAGGTCTCTCTCTGCCCGCCGATGTTCTAATCTGGACTTCCATATCAATGAGACTATTATCTTGCTGCTGCTCCGAAGCACTCATGTTGTAATTTTCTTCCTCTTAGTTTACTTCTTAGTTGAAAGAAATCCCACTAAAATGTCACCATTTATTTGCCCCAATGCACAGACAAATTATTCTTGAAAGTTATAACTCAGGAAAAGGGATAAGACAGATGCGAATCTGATCTTTCAAACTTACATGTATTTGAGAAAAGAGTTTTACATTATTCCTGAGCACTTCATTTACGTTATCAAAGTCAGTCATCCTGGTTAGCGATTTTAAATAGTTTTTATATTCAAAAGATTTTCAATGATTATCAAACCTGTGCTCTTACATCAATTAAATACACATCATATTTCGGGCGGAACTCCAGCTGGGAGACCAGACACAAAATTTACTTCACATTACACCAAGAAAAAGTACAAGTCAAAAATGGCTTATCTTGGGTTCCTCGGGGCACAACGGAAGGTCGTTAGCCCTTGATCATGGTTCTCTTCAAACGGACAATAGGTGTGGCAGACTATCAAGATTTGATCCCTTGGGGCGTCATGGTGTAGGTGCCATCTTGCCTAGGGGGTTCTAGGTATAGGTCCCCTCTTCAAATTTGAAAGCAGTTTCCACTGGTCTCTTGGCTGCAGCCTCCCCACCACCCTGCAACGACACAATTGGAGACAGGAAAAAATATAGTCATCAGATAAATGACGTCATCTTCTGACGCCACTGAAAGCTAAGTTTATGTCTATTCTCAAGCAACGCAACAGAAGAGGTCAATAGCATGACCCCAAAAGGTTTAAACACTATGTTACTTGAGACACCGGTGCACACTATCAAAGGGTTTTTCATAATTCATAAATGCCTTCAAAAGTGGATTTCTCTATTCTACACATTGCTGTACGACATGTCTTAAAATGGAAATTTGGTCTGTACAACTTCTACCTTTTCTAAATTCTGCTTGTCCATCTCAACTTTACATCAATGTTTCCCTCTAGTCTTTAGAATGCGCATAAATATATTTTTATGACAACTAACATAAGTGTGAGGCCTCTCTAATTACTGCAATTAATCGGATCTTTTTTTTTTGTTTTCATTAAATTTCCTTGTTCCCATTGTAATTATTCTGGGAGTCACTTCCTTATCATCTCAGCAGTTATTCCATCGTATCCAGGGGTTTTCTCTCTCTTGAGTATTTTAATATCATACACATCATAAATACTGAACTCATTTATGTGCAAATCAAGGAATTCCTCAGGTTCAGGTATATTGATCAAATTATTCCCTTTACATCTCCAATACATAACCTCAATAAAGTGTTACTTCTTTGTCTTCGTTGTTATAACAGATGCATTTCTCTTTTTCATGGATATATGCTTCTTCTTCTTTGCCTCTGTAAAGATTTCATTAACAATTATATATGCAATTCTTACACCATAGCCCGTCCATGAAGTCATAGCTTTATCAGCATCATCTGCTTACCTATTAATACTCTCTCCAGCCATTTCTGGCATTTCGTTTGACTTCACTATCAATAATGGAATCTTTAGCATGCTTTACCTTGTAATTTTCTTTACTTCCTCGAAAGCTTTCATTAATCTTTTTTTTTGTGTGTTTGTGTGTGTTTGTCTCCTTTTTATAGTATCCCACGTATGGTTTTCTCATTGTAACTGCATGGCCACAAATTCACATTTTAGCTGTTGTTTTTTACAGTTAACAGATAAATAAAAACCTTTAACTTCCTCATCCCTGATTTCCTGAGACCAAACTAACTAGTTTAGCTTTTGAAGCTCTGTTGATGGACCTTTATGCTTATGGAGGTGTAGACTCAAATGGCCTTTTTCCTTTGTTTTTTATTAAGATTGCAGATTTCTTAGCTCCAAAGTTATCTTTTATTTTGCGCAAGTTAGCAAGAACAGGAGCTTTTAGCCCTTGTTGGAGAATTGGTAATGTTACTCTTCTCTGTGAATGTGTTTGTGGTAGCTCATGTCCCAATAATTACCGTCTAATTTACATAACTAACGTCTTCTGGCAAAACGTCTTAATAGGTTTGCTGAAGGTATTTCTCTATTCCCTAGTTTGCAATTTGGTTTTCGTAAAGGCCATTGAGCATGTGATGCCCCTCTTACGATCTCCAATGCTATAGAGAAATCCCTTGATTGTGGTCAGGAAGTTCGTATGATTGACCTTGATTTCATTTCTGACTTTGACCGTGTTAATAATGAGGCCCTTGTTTTCAAACTCAAACAGTTAGGAGTGGGTGGGTCGTTTCTTAGTGTTATTATTTACTTTTAAGTAAAAGATCTCAAAGAGCTGTTGTTGATAGGCTCCATAGTGAGTATAGGAATGTGACATCTGGTGTTCCCCAGGGTAGTGTTCTTGGCCCATTACTTTTTATACTATATGCACATGAGATGTGGTTTGACCCTCGAAAACAAGTTTGTTGCATATACAGATGATGCTACTTTCTTTGTATTGACTCAGTCTCCTGAATGTAGATCTGGGGTTGCTGAATCCCATAATAAAGATCTAGCTAAATTTAGTGCATGATGCAAATTATGGGGTATGAAGTTGAATCCTAATAAACTCAAAGTATGATTATAAGTATGTCAAGGACTGTGGGTCTTCAACATCTGAATCTCAGCATGGATAATTTTTCTTTAACTTTGTATGGCTCATTTAAAATGTTATGTGTGTTTCTCGACAGCAAATTAACTTTTGAGAAACGCATTAGGTCTCTTTCTTCTTTAATTGCAATAAAATGGCAATTGAGAGTCTTTATTTTTTTTTTTTTTTATTAATCTACTCTGGTGAAGTGTTTTAATTCTTTCATTTTATCTTGTTTCGAGTATTGGTCTCCTGTTTGGTCTTCTGCTGCTCATTCTCATCTTAATTTGTTGGACAGAAATTTACGGTCTATCAAATTTCTTATTCTTGATCTAGATGTAAATCTCTAGCACCGTCGTTCAATTAGTTCAGTATTCATGTTGCATAAGATTTTTTTTATAATTCTGACCATCCTTTAAATTCTGATCTTCCCGGACAGTTCATATATCTAGGTATGCAAGTAATTTAGATAGTCAAGCATTCTCGTTCATGACGCTCGATACTAAACAGTACCCAGGAAGTTTTATTCCAGCTGTGACCAAGTTGTGAAATAATTTTCCTAATCGGTAGATATATCAGTAAAATTTACAGTGTTCAAGGTCGCAGCGAATGTTTTTATGTAGAACAGGCTTCCAGAAGTCTTTGTAGTTTATGAAAAAAATGTCTGTTCTAAAGCAGTTAATGTATTTAAAATATACTTTTTGATTTCCAGTGCTTCTTATATCTTTATTTATTTCCTTATTTCCTTCCTTCCTTATTTCCCTCCTTTTGGACCCCTAGGACTTATAGCATCTTCCTTTTCCAACTAGGGTTGTACCTTAGCTAATAATAATAATAATAATAATAATAATAATAATAATAATAATAATAATAATAATAATAATAATAATAATACAACATACCTAAGCAAAATTACATATGTTAATTATTAAAAAGTAACGTAAATTTACATAACCTGAATTAACCCTGGATAGGTACGATGGGTCGTTTGCGACCCCGAGCGTCAAAAAAAAACAGGTTTTTCTCACGTGACTCACCCCCGTGACTGAATTTGTGGGTGATCGACCTGCAGGAGGTGTCTCCCCTACACGCTCTAGTAGTGTCCAGATGTGCATTGCTGTAGCTGTACTCCTTCCCCGATTTCTGGGACGCGTCGGGGTCGTTCGCGACCGAGTTTACCCTTCTAAGGTAGTTTGCATAATTATCAAAGTTATTACGTATTATGAAATTGTCGTAGAATGGTGCAACTTGTATAGGTTATCAGTTGTGGAAAGTCTTGGTGGATTGTTTGGCTACCATGTGCATGATTTTTTTTTTAGTTAAAATGTCGTTCATCACCACGAGGACCATTTTACCGCGAGTGCCCCTTTTTCATTTTTTTTCATTTTTTTGCCAAGTCATTTTTCCGTAAGATATTGCCAAATAGGGTCGTAAAACTTTTGCTTGTTTAGTGTTGGAAAGTGTGTCTAGATGATCTGGCTACCCATGCATGACTTTGTTTTTGTCAGATACGACGTAGTTATTGGTATATTGGGTATTTAACTGCGGTTACCAATTTCTGTATTTTTTTTCAGTATTTGTAAAAATTACTACGTAGTAAGGAATTGCCGTATATTATTCATTTTTTTTCATGTTTATGTGTTAGAAAGTGTGCCTTGATGGTTGGGCTAACACGTGCATGTCTTTTTTTTTATCTGAGATGCCGTATATTAGAATGTCGGGCATTTTACCGCGAGTGTCCCTTTTTCATTTTTTTTCATTTTTTTGCCAAGTCATTTTTCCGTAAGATATTGCAAAATAGTGTCGTAAAACTTTTGCTTTTTTAGTGTTGGAAAGTGTGTCTAGATGATCTGGCTACCCATGCGTGATTTTGTTTTTGTCAGATACGACGTAGTTATTGGTATATTGGGTATTTAACTGCTGTTGCCAATTTCTGTTTTTTTTCAATATTTGTAAAAATTTACTACGTAGTAAGGAATTGCCGTATATTATTGATTTTTTTTTCATGTTTATGTGTTAGAAAGTGTGCCTTGATGGTTGGGCTAACACGTGCATGTCTTTTTTTTTTATCTGAGATGCCGTATATTAGAATGTTGGGCATTTTTCCGCGAGTGCCCCTTTTTATTTGTTTTGCATTTTTTTGCTTAGTCATGTTACCGTAAGGAATTGGCAAGTAGTGTCGCAAAACTTATATTTTTATAGTGTTGGAAAGTGTTTCTAGATGATCTGGCTACCCATGCCTATTTTTTCTTTAGCCAGATATGGCGTATATATAAGTATGTGTTCGATTTTCCTGTGATTGCCATTTTTTCGTTTTTTCCCATTTCTTTCAAAATTACTACGTACTAAGGAACTATCACAGAGTAATATTTCATTTATATGTTTATTTGTCGGAAAATGTGCCTTGATGGTTTGCCTAGCACGTGGCTGAAATTTTTTTTTTCTGAAATGCCGTATATTAGAATGGCCATTTTTCCACGAGTGCCCCTTTTTATTTGTTTTGCATTTTTTTGCTTAGTCATGTTACCGTAAGGAATTGGCAAGTAGTGTCGCAAAACTTATAATTTTATAGTGTTGGAAAGTGTTTCTAGATGATCTGGCTACCCATGCCTATCTTCTTTTTTTAGCCAGATATGGCGTATATATAGGTATGTGTTCGATTTTCCTGTGATTGCCATTTTTTCGTTTTTTCCCATTTCTTTCAAAATTACTACGTACTAAGGAACTATCACAGAGTAATTATTCATTTAGATGTTTATTTGTCGGAAAATGTGCCTTGATGGTTTGCCTAGCACGTGGCTGAATTTTTTTTTTCTGAAATGCCGTATATTAGAATGTTAGCCATTTTTCCGCGAGTGCCCCTTTTTATTTGTTTTGCATTTTTTTGCTTAGTCATGTTACCGTAAGGAATTGGCAAGTAGTGTCGCAAAACTTATATTTCTATAGTGTTGGAAAGTGTTTCTAGATGATCTGGCTACCCATGCCTATCTTTTTTTTAGCCAGATATGGCGTATATATAGGTATGTGTTCGATTTTCCGGTGATTGCCATTTTTTCGTTTTTTCCCAATTCTTTCAAAATTACTACGTACTAAGGAACTATCACAGAGTAATGATTCCTCTAGATGTTTATTTGTCGGAAAATTTTGTTTACTTTTTTTTTTGATTGAATATCATCAAATTTTTTTAGCTAAAATATTATATTGTTTTACATTTTTTTTTTTTCGATTTTATTTCCCTTCCAAAAAAATTTTTTGGGTCAGAATTTTAATTTTATAGTCGTAAAAT
>NC_090750.1:11496442-11498942 GCF_036898095.1 Palaemon carinicauda
AGAGCAAGAGCCCAGATCATCAGTGGAAGGATTAGAGCTCTATTCACTAAAAGTACAGTGATAATGATAGTGACATTTAAAACATAAGATCAGAGTTTAATAAACGGCAACAATTGCAGAGCTGAACGAGATTACAAGATTCCGTTAGGATTAAGAAGTTGAGGTGTACTTTTAGGGAGCATCGGAATAGAGAGAGAGGAACATGAGTACTCAATATTGAGAAACTTACCAGAGAATTACAAGAGGATTTGAAAGGCTTAGATTTTACTCAGGAGGAACGTTGAGTACTGCATATATATTTACAGTATATTTCAGTTATTTCTTTGCTTCACATACTTCAAAATAAATTATACATAACAGAATGATATATAGGCTTAAAAAATAGGTGTATATCAAGGGTTTTATGTCATCGAATTCTCATTGCGATAAATATTTAAACCACAAGCATAAAATAAGTGAAAAGGAAAATATTATCATAAAATTGAAAAGTTATTTTTCTCAATTATATTCCACCGTTTATTGAATAAAGGCTTCTAAAACAATAACATCTCATAATTTATTGATGATTATCGGTCTTTTCTCATGACAGCTGACCAAGACCCTTGTCTATTGGATGTGAAAAAATACTCATGCATAGAATGATGGGGGTATAAAGGGCAAATTATTTTCCTTAATGTATTTATTTACTCTTATTTTTTTAATTTTTACAAAAAACTCTCTTCTTTATAACTGACGGAGTGTTCAATCTTCACGTTTGCTGGTAACAAAGCTCATTACTGGAAGTAAAGTGAGATTCGTCTTGAGTGAAAACATCAACCTAGTATTGACCCATGAATATGACTGACGAACAATTGGCGATAGTCTGTCCAGTGTTTATTGTTTCCTTTTAGTTTACCACATTTTTAACTCAGCGGTTTATTATTTTCATATTACTAGCTGCAGCTAGGAACGGATATTTTTCATGAGATCGACACTGTCCCTCGTTGATGTCACTCACTATGATGAAGTTCTCTGTAACGTTGCTACATTTAACAGCGTATTTAAAAAGGCTACATGATAGCTATGTCTTCTTAATTTTGGATATTACCATGGAATTTGGCAGGAACAGACAAGCTATGTTTCACATTAATCCGTGAAATTTTCATTTTGATATGTAAATTATTCTCCGAACAATTTAAACCATCGCCAGAAATAATAATTAAACCCATATCAAAATAGCACATATACACATGAAAATAATTATGGACAAAGTAAATATCCATCCCATAAATCCATGAAAATTTCATTGAGATATATGAAGTATTTTAAAAGTAATTTACGGCGCCGCCAAATATTGGCGCAAAGAAGATATTGATAAAAGGTTATGTTCACTCTTCTATAGCCTGTATCAAAACTAAAATTTCTATGAATGTAGGTCATATAACACCCATCAAAACCTTTGAACATCATTCTGCTATCTGTAAAACATTTAGAGTAGTCTGTGGCTCCTCACTTAATTTTTTATGAAAATCGTCACCTACAAACACAAGTGAGAGCCAGGGCATGCACCTTATATATATTCAAATATTGTCTGACAAACTTCAATTGTATATATTTATTGGTAAAGGAGTTATTGACCCGGCTGAAGAAAATATCAGCTGCCCCTCACACTCCACCCATCACCCGATCTCCTAAATCTATGGCAATTGAGAAATAGCTACCATGACTTTTCTACAGAAAGATTCAAAACGAAAATTTGTATGAATGGCGATCACATAATATCTATCGAACCTTATGAAAAAAATTGGAATATCTGTAAAACTCTAAGGATAGATGCAAATCGTTACTTACAAACGAAAGTAATAGGTAGGGCATGCCTATAGCTGGAAAATAAATGACCATGGGTAAAAAAATAGCTTAAATGCATGTAATTATGTAAATATTTATATATGTATATATAAATGTATATAAACATATATATATATATATATATATATATATATATATATATATATATATATATATATATATATATATATATATATATATATATAAATATATATATATATATATATATATATTTATATATATATATATATATATATATATATATATATATATATATATATATATATATAATTATATATATAAATACATATATATATATATGCTCAGAGAGTTTATGCCTCAACTGAAAAGGAGTACAATTTAACCATAAAAGAAACACTTTCTGGTACAACTCAGGAACATAAATGGTGGTCTTCCCTTAAATCTGCACTCTTTGGTGTAGATGCAACAGTCCCTCCTTTACTTAAACCAGATGGCTCAGTCACTCACTGTCCAAAGGAAAAGGCAACCCTTTTGGCTGATGTTTTTGACAGTAAACAGAGTAATGAAAAACTTGAACTTCCTCATTCCTGTTTTCCTGAGGCTAAACTAACTAGATTAGCTTTTCGATCTCGTGAGATTAAAGCTCTGTTGATGGACCTTGATGCTTATGGAGGTGTTGACCCAAATGGTA
>NC_090750.1:11503942-11510924 GCF_036898095.1 Palaemon carinicauda
CCAGATAAGATACATAGAATGAATGCTCAATTATACCAATAAATTGACACAGGTGAAGGAGACGCAAGGTTCTCAAGAACCAGATTATTGACAGGCAATAAATAGACAGGTTAACCACAATTATATATATATATATAAGAAGAGGATAACCCAAAACTTTAAGCATAAGTATGATAGTAAACGGAGCTTGTTTGTCTGAAAGGAAAAACATTAGATGCCACTTTTAAGATACCGAGGTATCAAGTCATAAAAGCCTGTATTACAAATCAATGACATTAGCGTTAGAAACGCTCGGCACACATGTCTGCACTTATGCTAGGTTCACCTTCGGAAATGGAACAGTCTGGATGGGCAACATAGTGCCCTCACTTAGTTTGTAGTACAGTATGTAACTACACACTCACCCTGGAATTAATCGTCCCAATTAAGACCACTGTTCCTCGCAGAGTTAAACAGTAGGGTTAACACCGCGACCCACTGCTACCACAGATCTCTTTTAGTTCCTCTACTTGCTTCGCAATAGTGGCGAAAGAACACTCTGGAAGACTTCCAGCCAGTGTATGAACGGAGATGTTCAAATCCATACAATTAAAGAAATTTAAGAATGAGGCAACTTTCCTCGGATCGTGACCTGCGGGTGTATTGTCAGGATCCGCTCTGCGAATAAAATATGTGATTTTCGCTCTGAGTTGATTCAGAGATAAATTTGAGCCTGATGTTTCTCCCACTGAATAGTTGACCACCCTTGAAGTCTGAAGTTCTATGAAGATAGACCTTTAGGCATTCTACTGGACATAGACGATGCATCTTCTTCAGAGGGCAGATTCTCCAGGGACCCCACCTGTTGGTGGGTAACTCATTCTTGGCGAGAAAACGTAGGATCCGGAACAGGTTCAGTTCTTCCCCATCCAGGAACTGAACACGACCTGCCTCTCTCGAGAGGCTACAATCTCACTAACCCTGGCCCCGGACGCGAGTGGCAAAATAGGAAAATAACTTTTTTGTGTCAACTCCTTTAACGCACACTCTTCATTGCTCAACAGAGAAGCAAAATGAAGACTTGTCTAAAGACCATGAAATGGGCTTTGGAGGGTGCTGAAGGTCTGAGCCTAGCACAGCGCTTTCGGGACTTTATTAAAGATCTCGTTACCTAGGTCGACCTGGAAGGCATATAGAATGGGTCTTGTCAAAGCAGACTTACACGCTGAAATCGTGTTCGCATGCCCAACCCTTGACCATGGAGAATGGGGAAAAAAAGATAAGCAGAAGTCTGTCAAAATCTCCTGCGGAATCTTCGCCTTGACAAAAGGCCACCTATTTTCTCCAAGATGACTCATATTGCCTTCTAGTAGATTTGCATTTATATTCCTCAAGGAAGTCTATACTGGCTTTCGAAATCCCGAAACGCTTTCTCACCGCTAGGAGAGAAAATCATGAACTGCAGGGTCCGGGTTTTCTGTACTAAAGCGCAGACAGTGACTTCTGGACTCGCTGGGTCAGAACTGGATCTGGTAGTGGTACAAACTTCAGCTACAGTTCCAATGCCAGGAGGAACCACACGCTGTTCGGCCACTTGTGGGCCACTATTGCCGCTACCCTTTGAAGGATCATCAGTTTGTTGAGGACCCTCAACAGAAGGTTGTGAGAAGAGGGAACAGATAAATCTTGGACCATCTGTTCAGTCGAGGGACATCGCGTCCACTGCTTCCGCTAAGGGGTCCTCGTAAGGGGCACGTACAGGGGCAACTTCTTGTTGTCTTTCGTCGCAAGAGGTCTATCTGCCAGTTCTGGAACTGATTCAGAATGAAGGAGAATGATCCTGCGTCTAAGGGACCATTCCGACTCTATCGGTGTGAACCTGGATAGAGCGTCCGCTGTCACATTGCGGACTCCTTGAAGGTGAACTGCCGACAGGTACCACTTCTTCTTTTCCGCCAATCGGAGACGGCCAACATCACCTGGTTGAGAGGTGGTGGCCTCGATCCTTGTTGATTCAAGTATCTTACAACTACCTCGCTGTCTATTACCACTTTATGTGGAACGAATGACGCGGGGAGACTTTCTTTAAGGTAAGGAGCACTGCCCTAGCTTCTAGAAAGTTTTATGAGAAAGGTCTTGAATAGCCTGGACCAAGTCTCCTGGATCTTTTTCCGATGAGAGTGACCTCCCCATCCCTCCTTTGAGGCGTCTGAGTGAATCGTCACCGACGGGGGAGGTGGCTGAAGAAGAACCTGACTTCTTTAGATGTCTGGCTTGGGACCAAGGCCTGAGAAGAGTACTTAGCGAAGCGGCTGGTCTTCTCAGATCTCTTCACGCGTTTGATGCATAACTTCTCCAAACTCCGATTGCATCCTTTAGCTGTGCTCTTAGCACTGGTCTGTCACCGAAGCAAACTGGAGAGAGCGCAGTACTCTCTCCTGCTCGTGTCTTGATATCCTTTCGGAATCTTGAAGTCTCTTGACAGAACCCGCTATCTCCTTCCTTTTCTTCGCCGGGGTGGAGAAAACGGTATGTGACAAAAGGTCCCAGTGGATCTTAGCACTGGAACTTTTGAGATGGAGAAGTCGAGACTTTTTCTGTTGATCTTGAAGCCTAGGTACTCTAGGAACTGGATCACTTGACTGGAAGCTTGCAAGGCATTCTGTCTCCGGATGCTGCCCACACCAACCAGTCGTCCAGGTAGGCTACTACCTGAATTCCCTTTAGGCGAAATTGTTTGAGAGCTACGCTCGCAAGCTTCGTAAAAATCCTTGGGGCTATGTTTAGCCCCGAATGGCATGGCTCCGAAGGCGTATAGTTTTCGTTGTAGCCTGAACCCCTAGGTAGGGGGAGAGTCGATGGCTAATTGGAATGTGCCAGTAGGCGTCTGACAAGTCTATAGAGACAGAATATGCCCTCTTGGGCAGTAAGGTTCTTATGTGTTGCAGTGTTAGCATTTTGAATTTGCAATTCACTATGAACTTGTTAAGTGGCGACAAAGTCCAGAATGACTCTGAGCTTTTCCGAGTCTTCTTTGGGAACACAAAACAGCCTCCCTTAGAAATTGATGGGCTTCACCCTTCTTATCCAACCGTTCTTGAACGTACTCCTCCATAACGGGGGTGGAGTGTTGGAAAAACCGAAGTACGGGGGTGGAGTGCTGTACCAGCTCCCGCCCAGTCCATTCTTGAGTAGGCTGTGGGCCCAGGGATCGAAGGTCCACCGATCCCGAAATTTCAGAAGTCTCCCTCCTACCGGTATCACCTCACTTGGACTGCCGTCCTGAGGTCTTGCCTTCCTGACCACGACCACCCCCTGAATCCCCTTCCCCTTGAGGGGCGTCTAGACGAGCCTCTGGCTGCTCCTCTAGGCTTTGCTCGAAAGCGAAGTAGACTGCCCTTCGAACGCTGGGTGAATGCCGTGGACTGTGTCGACACGGCCTGGGGTACCCCTGAAAGGTGGTCGGGGTGTTGTGCCACGATCTGGGGCACTAGGGCAATGGCAATTGCAGTTGCTGTTGCTGTCTAAGAGGCTTGGCTGGCCGAGACGGTAGCCTAGTCCTCATAGTCTTCCTCTTTGGTTGAGGACCCTCATCCGGGGAAGACTTTTTTTTGATAGCCAGGCCCCACTTCTGGAGAAGGTTTCTATTCTCCAAGGCGGCTTTATCAAAAACTTCTTTGACCAAGTCGGTAGGGAAAAGGGTCTTTTCCCCAAATGTTGGAGGAGATTAGTTTCTTTAGCTCGTGCCCTCACCGTAGCACGAGGTAAACACGAACTCCCTACAAGCTCTCCTTGCCTTGACGAAGCCATAAAGGTCCCTTCGTCACTAGTGGCCCAGATGAGGCTTGGCCACTACCATGAACATTTCATGACCTTGGGGTCACTTGCTATCGTCTCGAGAGTAGTCTGAAGAGACATTGAGGCAGCCAGTCTTTCTTTTGTATCGAACTCACTTCGCAAAAGAAAGTCAGACAGCTTAGGGAGGTCCTTGCCGAACTGACGTCCGGCAATATCAGCCTCCAACTTTCCCCACTGAGAACGTAAGATGGACGTCCTTCCAGTCTTTGTGGTCCATAGGCAGGGCCAGCGACAAGGGTTTACACTCCTCTAGGGAGGGGCAAGACTTGCCGGCCTCGATTGCTTTTAGTACAGCCAGAAACCCTTCTGTATAAAGGTGGGAAGGCTCTAGTAGGCGAGGACACCAAAGGAAGGAGCTTCCTATTCAATGCAGCTACCTATGAGTTAGAGAAGCCCCTCTCTTTCATCGAGGATGAAAGTAGAGCTTGAGCCTTAGCATGGTTCATCACTATGACTTCCTTCGGCTCTGCCTCCTCCTTTGAAGCTGGTTCCTTCCTCAGCCAGACATAACAGTCCGGATATGATGCCTTGCTGGGCCAGAATTCCACCCCTCCAGGGGAACTGAGCCCAGCTTATCCGAGATGACGATCTTTCAGTCGTCATCGGCATGTGCTCAGCATACCTCCATGGCGTTAGCATCTGAGCACAAGGGAAGGTCTTTCACATGAGCTTTTTCTGGGGCCCATGTGATTCTGCAAGGCACTGCATTCGCAGTTCCATTGCAGCCGCCTTCTCCTGATTCTCCTTCTGCATTTGTTGGATCATTCCAACAATAGAAGAGAGGGCCTGTCCCAGCTCTACTGGGAGACCGGCCGATGTAGAGGGGCTTGAACTTCATCCTGGGCTTCTGCAAGGAGGTCTTCCTCCTGACACCCGTTCCACATCAGATATCCTGTCATTTAGCTGGATGTCTTGCATCGCGACCGCGACTTCAGCATCCACCTGGATCTGAACTTAGGGATCTCCTCTTGAGGCTGGGGAATCACTGCATCAGCTGATGCCTTAGGGAAAAGATACGCCCTCATCTTCTCACTTGGAAGATAAGGGCCAGAAGTGTTCTTTTGGAAGCCCCTTACCCAGGTACGAAGCTTCTTCCTAGCTATTTAAATGTCTCATTAATCAGGTTAGTGCACACAGTACATACCTGAGGGTCCCAATACCGGAGATCATCCTTGGAGACCAGCGTATGCTGCGTGTCTCCTACAAAACTCATGTCCGCAGAGGTTCTTGCTGCTGACATTGCAGAAAGCACTTCCCCCCTTCGGAGTGTCCTTCTGTAAAGAGAAGAAATTTCCATGAGTATCAAGTGAACTATGTATCACTGGATATGCATAGTATAGCATAACAATTCAGAAAGGAAAGACACACACTTGTGTTTCCCTCACAACCCATTGTTGCAGCCTTCCAGATAATGAAATCAAAATGGTTTATCTCTACTAGAGTAACCAATGCAAGGTTTCCAGAGGAAAGAGGTGGAGCTCACACCTAGGCAATGATTTTAAAATCCTGGATAATAGACAGGGAAGAACTCTGCTTCCTATCTGAGGGCAACAGCAAAGGGCTGTGCAAGAAAACACAATAGTGTTAGAAGATACAGTGCTGTACCTAAACCTTTACTATAGTTTTCTTCTTACTGTATATGCTATACAGAAGAATACTAGTACAGTATAGGAGGATGTGTGCCGGCCGGCACACACCACAACTAGCTTTAAAGTATACTACTTAACAGCTATAGGGCGGCAGCACTCTGGTTCAAATGCCTGTGCCGGCGGCAGCAGCTGCCGGCCAGCAACAGCCAGTGTTGGCCGGCAATGACTGCCGGCCAGCAACTACACAAGGTAGTACCCAGCTGTCGGCCACACTCTTGGTGACCGGCAGACAAGGACTGACATAAGCCGGCCGGCAAAGGTACAAGACCGATGCCAGCCGGCAGCAAAAGAACCAGAAGACTACACCTGCCCGGCTGCTGGCCTCATAGGCCGGCAGCCGCCTCATAGGCCGGCAGCCGGGACAGGTACAGCACTAGAAGAAAATAGAATGGATGCCGGGAAAGAGTGTACACAAACCCCCAAGCCCGGCAACCGAAAGAGTGCATATAAGGAAGGGGAGAAACTTAATTCATTCTTCCTTGACCAATGCCGTCCGGCTCTGCCGGCAGGCATGGATGAGGGACCAAGAGAGGTCCGGGCAGCACTCGAAAACATAAGACCCTTGCCGGCCAGCATCTCTGCCGGCCGGCAATGGGCTTAGTCAATTCCACATCCCAACCTATACTAGGTCCAGAAGTAGAAGACGTACAGTACAGTAATACCCCTGCCGGCCAGCTCTGCCGGCCGGCAAGGTACAGTACAGTAATGGCTAGGCCATTACGGAGATAGAGGGGGAAGGGACAAGAGGGTCCTGCCAACCTTGCTTTAGTGAGAGATCACCCGCAGCCAAGAACTTTATCTTAGCCTAAGGTAGATCTAAGGGAAAGGGCCAGCAATACTTGCCAGCTTCCAGAGCACCAAAGCAAGGAAGGCGTTGCTACTCCCAAGGGAAGATTTTATCCTCCCCCGAGAACAGCAACAGGAACTTAGTCTGGTCGATCACAAAAGAAGGAATCATAACTTACAGAAACCTTCAGTAGTGACCTAAGGGAACTAAGCTCCCTTTGTAAGTGTTAGGTCAGCGAGGGGGACTCTGCCCCAAGCCAGACAACACGGACTCAGACTAAAAACTCTGTTGTTCTGTCCCTCTTTGAACCAGACTTTGCTGGAACAGGAAGGTACAGTAACACCCTAGTATAGTTTTATCGAAAATAAATTCGGAAAAAACCACTTAGGGATAAGCCCAAGGCTTAAACAGAGGGAAAGGGATTGCATACTTTCTCCGAAGAAAAGAAAGCAACCGGGGAGTATGATAAAGTATACTAAGGCTCCATAAGCAATTAGCCTAGGCACCAAGAGAATCGATTACCTAATTCACCGAAACTCTCACGTATACAATTTTGGAAATATTCCACACAGTCTAAAATGTATAAAATATAGCCTAAAGCTTCAATAAAATTTTAATTACACTCGGAAAAACCAAAATCATGCATTAAGTACTAGGACCAAACGACTAGGCTACATGGCCTAGCGTAGGCCAGAATGGCGAATACTTC
>NC_090750.1:11511424-11533924 GCF_036898095.1 Palaemon carinicauda
GAGAGGGGTGTTTGGGATAGGAAAAGTGAGAGCCGCAGCAGTTGATAGGGCCTTCTTTGCATTGCAGAAGGCTGCTTTTTGAAGGGGACCCCACTTCAGGTCCTTTGGCTTGCCCTTGAGGGAGGCGTAGAGGGGAGCAAGAGTGGCAGCAATGGCTGGCAGAAAACGGTGATAATAGTTGATCACGCCCAAGAATTCCTGCCAAGCTTTGACGGTCGAGGGCGCGGGGAAGTTCTGAACGGCTGCTACCTTCTCAGGGAGGGGACGGACTCCTTCAGGAGTGATACGGTGCCCTAAGAACGACACTTCGTTGGCGCCAAAGGTGCACTTGTCGTACCGGACTACAAGGCCGTTTTGTTGCAGGCAGTCGAGCACGATGCGCAAGTGACGGAGGTGTTCCTCTTTTGAGGAGGAGAACACAAGTATGTCGTCCACATAACATACACAGAAAGGGAGGTCCCCTAAGATGCCATCCATGAGACGTTGAAACGTTGCCCCAGCATTACGAAGGCAAAAAAAGGAGTAATTGAAGGTGTATGTACCAAACGGAGTGGTGATGGCGGTCTTGGGGATGTGTTCTGGGTTCATAGGCACCTGATCACTACCCCCTCCTCAACATTGCCGACGTGACCTCCTACCTGCACAAAGCAAAGGTTTTCTCTACGCTCGATCTCCTGAAGGGGTATTATCAGGTGCGCTTGGCAGGAACTGTGGGCGTTTGGCGAAGTTCTGGACGGAAAACTTCCGGGTACGACGTGAGGAGGTGGGCGTAGGCATCAGTGGGTGCGCTGATGTGGAGAGCGAGGTTAGAGGGGGCGGGTTGAAGAGGTGTCGACAAGTACGAGTCTGTGTTGACCAATCGTCGGTGGGCGACATCAACCAGAAGGTGGAAATGAGAGAGGAAATCCGCACCGAGGATTGGCATTGTGACGTCAGCAACGAGAAACTTCCAATTGAATTTACCGTTTCCGAACGATAATGTGAGGTTCTTGTAACCGTAGGTGGGTATCACAGATCCGTTGGCAGCTACCAAGCGGACGTCGGCAGCTGTAGACAGACTACGTCGTGCCTTGCAGAGTTTCCTTGGCAAAAGAGAACGACAAGCACCCGTGTCTACCAAAAATTGCACGCCCGTTCCTGCATCCTGTGAAAAGAAAAGATTAGAAACACGGGAGGCCACCGCCACAAGCGATGGCCTACTTACACGTTTTTTGGCCACTGACAAATTTCGGCACATTTCTTCGCAGTTGCCCCGAATTTGAAGTGGTAGTAGCAAAACTGCGGCGGATGGGAGGTAGTAAGTGGCTGTAGAAGTCGTTCGTTGGGGCGCGAGCGATTGGTGGATGGTGGGCGGCTTTGTCTCCGCTTCGGCACGTCACGGTGTGGGCATGTATGTCCTAAGGCATTCATGTCAGCTTCAGTTGACGTTTAATAGGCATCCTCTTCTTCAGGGGTGGAGGCGTTGATGGAGGTCTTGAAGTGGCTGTCCATAAGGGCGTCGGCTTTGGTCATCAAATCCTTTATGGGTAAACTATCGACATCGGGTATGGCAGCGTGTATTGGTCCGGGTAAACGGCGTATCCAAAGGGCACGAAGTAGGTTCACCTCACGAGGAGAGCCGTCTGCGGCAGGTTAAAGGCGAGCGATACTGGTCGTTTCCCTGAGGGCAAGCGAAGCCCTTTGGTCCCCCAACGGTTGTTGCGAGAGCTGAAAAAGCTTTGCTACACGGGCGGCTGGCGACGGCGAGTACTGCTACAGAAGGTATGCTTTGAGGGCGTCATACGCTATTGGCGTGTCTCCTTGTCCACAAAGCCAGTCGGATATTTCCAGGAAGGTGTCCTCGGGTATCGCCGCGAGAACATAATCTGCTTTGGTGGTTGAGCGAGTCACGCCGTTGATGCGAAACTGGACTTCTGCGCACTGAAACCAAGCAAATGCCTCTCCGCTGGCGAACGGTGAAAGTTTCAATGGGGCGGCCGCAGTGCCAACTTCTGTAGTAGAGTCCGTCATAGTACCAACGATGGAGGGGCGAGGGAGGTGGGGGTGGAAGGCAGTGGGAGCGAGTCGACTTCCGGGGTCACCAATGTGACGGTGCCGAGAAAGGGTTGTGAACTCAAAGGCAGGATGCAATCAACTGAGTTGTTTATCAAGGAACACTCTCCTTTATATACAAAACCTCAAGTCAACATGACATAAGTTCGAGAGACAGACAATGTTACAGAGCAAAACCGGAGACATGATCATTCAGGTTCTTTTTAGTGCGAGGGAAGAGCGCAGATACAAGCATAATATATACAAAATAATTATGTACAATTGTGTGACACACGGTTGGTACAATCTTCCTAATCGGGTGGTTGAATCAGTAGAACTTCAAAAGTTCAAAGTTGGAGCAAATGCTTTTTTGTTGACCAGGCGGACATGAGTCTTTTTATAGTTTATTTATGACATATTTGTTTTTGATGTTGTTAATAGTTTATATATGACATGTCTGTTTTGATGTTGTTACTTATTTTAGAATGATTTATTGCTAATTTTTTCTCTTCATTTATTTATTTCCTTATTTCCTTTCCTCACTGGGCTATTTTTCCCTGATGGAGCCCCTGGGCTTATAGCATCTTGCTTTTCAAACTAGGGTTCTAGCTTGGATAGTAATAATAATAATAATAATAATAATAATAATAATGTGCGTGTGTGTATATATATATTTATATGCTTTAATTTTATAGTAAGTTTTTCACTCCTTTCCGTCACTCACTACTTTGAACTTGCTGCCAGATACCTAATTCACAGTTGTGGTCAGGAAAAGTATAAATGAATTATGTAATATGTTTTCTGTTCTGCAATTGATCTAGTTGTTTTATATTTTCTCATGACTTTCAATAAATTTTGAGAAATTAGTGAAATGTATCTGAAATAATAAAAAAGCATTTGATGTCAGAGATACAACTAAGTTATAGCAAAAAACAAAAGTTATTTTCTCTATTTTCTGTTGCAAGAAAAAAATATACCAAATATTTTTTTTTCTTTTTAAATTAAATAAATCATAGTATATTTTCAAAGGACTCATATACAAATTCACATAATATGATTTTTAAATTTGGAAAATATCTCACTTTTCCTATTATATACCCTCCAATTTCTATAGAGATGAAGCGTTTGTGAGACTATGGTTGTTGTTCGTTTTCCCTTGTGGCAAAGAATAACCATTATGATGGGGTTGGCTCACGCAAAAATTCTGTTTCAGGTCAGCTTGGGTATAGACGTAACTTAATCTCATTTCGTTATGTTTATGAGGATCTATTTGGTCAAACTACCGTTCACGATTGGCCATGGCCACGCCTGTGACTTGGACACTATATTGAGATCACTCAAGTGCAGGCAGCCTTGTTCGTAGACGTATACATTGTAAAATGAGGAGCTCAGCCAGGTGCCAAACATGTGTTCCGCACTAGGTGCAATTTTTACCAAGAGGAGCTTTCTCTTAGTAACGTAACATAATCATAAATAATGCCACCCTAGTAACTTTAGAGAATATAAGTTGTGTAAAACGATTCACTCGGATAATATTTGTGGAGGAAATCCTCCTCCATTAAGATTTTCCTTAATCGATTGAACCCCAATACGACCCAGATCAGGTCATATTTCAGCAATATGTTATCGGTATTTAATACAGAAAATCTGAATACAGTGAATTTTCGTTTTTTTTTCTCTCTCTGAAAACTACAATATATGATCAGGATTTTTTTTTCTCTCTCTCTCTGAAAACTACGAAATATGATCAGGAATTTTTTTTTCTGTTCTACCTAATATTCTAAAGTTTCATTTCCAAAACCTCATTATATTTTAAGGTTCATTTAAAGGGAAAACATATATGTTAAATATTCCTTCAGAAAGGCCACCGGCTTTCATTGACACTTAGAAATGTTAGTCATAATATTTGATTTCTTGTTAAAGAGGTAAAATATGTTATTGATTTCATCGCACAAAATTCTATGCAAAATCAGCATTTTTTTTTAGACGATTGTTTTGTACTTGAAGATCTCGCAGAACATCATAAACAATCAGATTTAATCCCATAAATCCCACTCAACAATTTAACCTTCATTTTGTGAAATTTAAGAGTAATCTAATTCGATTGGTTTCGGTTCCAATATCAAAAGCATTCTAACCTAAATTTGCATGATTGGATCATATCTGGTGACTGAGACTCGGCTCGCATGGAGAGCTGTCTTTGCATGTCAATAAAACAATCAGTATTGGTAACCTAAAACTATTGATGATATGGCTTACTTTCAATCGTACTTTTATAGAACATCTGTCAATATTTTTTTCATATTTTCTAGATTGAAGATTTTGGTATAGTCTATTAACAAATCAATCTAGAAATAATAATCATTTCGTATGATAATATCAAAACGTTCCTATTTATTACTCTAACGAAATGTAGAATATTTAAACAATTTTAATAACTTTTCTTCAAACTATTTTATGTTCCTAATCATATTCCATAAAAAATTCCATATGTTTAATGCTTAAAATTATAATTGCACTTCAAGTTGAAATACAGTTCAAACAGAAGCATATATTCATCATTAAACCTATACATCCATGCATAAAAGGGAAATGTTCTTGAAACCAATTAAAACTGCTAATTTAATCATCTAGTTGATTTAAGAGTTTATTCGCTAAGGCTAATTTCTTGCTTGCTATATAAAAGAGGTAAGTTATGCGTGGCGAGGGAAAAAATCATAACAGATTAATCCTTTATTATATCAGTTTGTTTGTGTATAGTATGTTTAAAAAGTTTTAGGGTTCGACTGGTATCCTAATATATGAGGGTATGGGATGAAAAACATGTCATCCTGAAAAAATTCCCTGAGCATCGTTTGACAATGGAGAATGCGAATACGAAGTATTTTGTCAAAATTCGTGTTACTTTCTTAGTTACAGGGTAATTAGTAACAGTAACTCAATAAACAAAAAACCTTGATCCCTGCAAAAAAAAAATCGATAATTATTACATTTATTATAGAATAAATTGTGAGCAATGGCATCTGCAAAGATTCCATGGGTCACAAAACGATGTATTATACGTTAATTACATCCGACTAGCTTCAGTCGTATCACAAACCTAATAGAGAGTACATGTTTGAGTTTTACCTCTGCCATTCACTTGTTTTTATATCAGTTTTCATCTCTTTCTGGAAGAATTTTCTCTTGCCAAAGAGAAAAAAATAATTCCAACATATCGCTAATAAAGAAGACGAAAGTCGGTAATATCGGCAAAATTAGTGGAGTTAGTGAAGGAGAGAGACTGTCTCTCATAAAGAAGCCAAATATTGAGCAAAGGGATCTTTATTTATGATTAAAATATAATCAATAACTTTGTTTGGTTTATTAACATCCAACAACCAACATAAAGTTCATTATAATAATTATTCATTTATTTTGTCTCTGTAAAAATACAAAGAAAACTTTAAACACTTGTATCCCAAAGCTATACTTATTGACCTTCAGATTCTATCTTTTCCCTTAGTTTTGAAGATATAGCATTTGAATTCTATTTAAAAGTTTGAAAGACATAATAAAACAATCAAATGTTGCCGTTTCTTACAATTTTTTTTTCATATTTTTTTCTAAATTTTTCCCCCTGACACAGAAGGTAAAATAAAGTTAGGTAAACTAAAAGAAAACAAACAATTACGAGACGAATGCAGGCACAAAACTGTTGATCTGTGCCTTCGAAGCTTTAACACTGAAAACATCTTACTCAACTAGTTACTTTCTTCAGGGAAAACTAATGTTCTTTCATTTTACTTTAACATTACATAAAGAGCAAAGAATGATAACTTCGTTACTCTGCACACTGTTACAAGATCTTAAAAGATATTAGTTAATCATAAAACTACAGATTTTGTACAAGTTACTTAACTTATGTGTAGGATGATTGCTGTGGGTCGCCCTGGGTCTCGAGTCCTACAGTTGCCCTGTGGGACCCCTTCCAATATTTGGGATTGTCCTTGGCATTTGTGGGCGTGCCATTTCTGTCAATGCACCTACTGCTGTTGTTTTGACGATAAGATCCTCCTTAGTTAGGGCAATTAGAAGCACCCTAACTACTTCTGTTGTTAGGGCCCATACAACGGTCATGGGTTGCCATTTTGGATTGCGAGTTTCGATGCTATTGCTCCAGCGATGAGCAACTGAACAACCCCGCAATCTTGGGCGTACATGTGGGCGTAGCGTCTACTTTTCCCACAGGAACATTGTCGTGTCGTCCTTTCAGGGACGAGTGTGTTTCCATACTGTTTCTTTCCTTGGGCTCTGTCTCCCTTGGCCCATCCGTCTCAGCGGGAAGGGGCTAGGGTCTCTTCCCTGCAGGTCCTTCTTGGGGAACTCGTTTATGCCATCCCTCCTGGTTGCTATTATTCTCGACATCATCGTCAGGAATTCTTCTTAAATTTTCTAAGAACATCCATTCGTCTTTTATATTCTTCATGTGATAAAATGCTGTCAAAAAATCCCATTAGTTCTTGTACTCCTCTGCCAGCGGTTGTTTCTGGAAAAATAACTTCTCCTTCGGGCCCTATAAAATGACTTATGCCTCAGAAGTTGTCCTTGATCGTGATCATAACATTTTTAGGTAGTTCTTCCTGAGTGCTCAATTTGTAGTCTTTTCCCTTAAACTGTTGCATAAGATATTCCACCGCTGCCACCACTTTCTGTCACGTGGCCAGGTGGTAACTGTGGCTTAACCCCTGAAAATATGGGAAACAAGGATAATGACAGATGTTACTCGGTATCTTTTTCTACAGTTCAAGTATTTAACAAAAATTAATTCACAATCTTATTGAGTATATCAATTATCAGTTACGGTAGCATTGAATTATCTTGAAAATGTTAAAGCCACAAACTACTAAGTTGAATTCCAAAATTTTAAACCTTCTAAGTGCGCCATAATGGTACATCAAAGTTACAAAGTTCTGTGGTCTGGCATAGAACTATTTTCTGAAAAGGATGTTGGTACGGCCAGGATCGGCCTCAGACGATGGGACAGTACTATCAATCTCTACTAAGACTCTTCTGATTTTTGGCCATACTTTCTTCTTGTGTGGCTGGACCTGGATGGGATACCATGGGTGTCCACTTGGGTTTATGTAGAGAGGGGGCTGTCCCAATTCTCCAATGATTTGCATTTCCACTCCTGTCTCATCTCTGCCTCCAGCCCTTTCGGAAAAGGATATGATCCAGCAACATGACTGATCGGCAACACATGGCTATTGTGGATTGAGCAATTCAAAGCTTCGAAGGCACAGATCAATAGTTTTGTCCCTGCATCCGTCTCGTTATTGTTTGTTTTCATTTAGTTTACCTAACTGCACTTTACCTTCTTTGACACCCTGATTATAGGGGTTTATTTTCTTACCATAAGGAAAAAATTCACATTCAGGTAAAAAAAAAAGAAAAAAAAATACTTCTAGAAACATCTCGTCATTTGATAGGAGGTGTATGTCAGGTCTATATAGGGTAGTATTCCCAGGTCTTAATATCAATATTCAAGAGAAGAGATAAAATTTGAAAAATGATAACTTTCAGGATAAATCTTCCTGGCATCTGAAAACCAAAGGTCGGACGCAAAAATCCTATGAAGTTATGGGATGTCCTTAGTCACCTTATTAAGTGGTATGAATGTCTAAGTCCTGTCCTTAAAAAATGGCAATAGCTGGCAAGCCACCTAAAATTTCTGTCAGTTATTTTATATGGTAAAAACGAGATTGAAATACAAAAAAATTAACTTACCAACATGACCCAGGAACGAATTCTACTTATATCTCAAGGTATTACTCTACAGTATCATGGTTCCAGCGTGCAGAAGTCCACTTCAGGGTGGCAAAGCTAATGGATGAGTGGACCAGGGATAATATCATTGTGATGACCTTACCAGAGGAAGCAATCAGCAAAATCACCTGCTGGCCAGATACCCAATTTGGAGAGGTTTCTTATGGAAACGAAGCAGCAAGCCTATCGAGACATATTCCTTTCCAGTTTATTTGAGGACTTGAGTCCTCAATCTCATAAATCAGCTCCTGAGAGACAAATTACCCTTGGGTTGGCTGGGACAAGTTAAAGCACCTGCTGATGATGTGAGAGGTCGACACTAATGTATGGAGGAAAGAGATCACCCTTTTGTGAGATATATTCCTGTGGTGCTTTCCAAAGCATGTGAGGACCCTGATCATCAAGGCAGACAACATATCGATGTACATCCTAATGATCTGGGCCTAGGGCCATCTGGAGGCCACCAGTACCTTCAGCCAACAGTGTGTACATTAAGGAATTGGACAAGATAAACTCTGAGGGAGTATATAAGATTACCAGCAGTAGCAGCAGCCGTAGTAGAAGAAGTTCTATTCATCCTTGTGATTCTATCATTAGGTATCTGGGAAGGAGACCACGAAAGGTGAGCCTCATAGTAATTTTCGAAAAACTAAGATGGTGGCCACCCACCGCTAACTCTATGGAATCTCAACCATTGGTGCTTTACATATATGATACCCTATCAGGGGCTATGCAGTCAATGTTCCCTCCGTCGAGAGAAGACTGCAGTGGCCCATATGACTCTGCAGTTACACTGTAACAGGACCAGGACCCTCAAGATATCCATCATGGGCTACTCCGCCACTTGGCCCTGCATCATCTTGGACATGAAAGCTCCCTTATTGGGTACTGACTTCCTGGCCCTTAATGGACTTTTGGTGGATGTGACCAGGAATATGAGACATGACGTACTGTTCCCAATCACTTGCTGAAGAACTCGGCATACAAGACGTATGCTTCCTTCCTTCACATAAATATGGTGTCTTCCTGCAAGAACTACTGTGTGTCTTCAAGCTTGAGCTATGTCAGAGAGCAGGGACTTCAGACCACCAAGGAATATACTTGCAATTGGAATTGGTGACATGGTCTTTTTTCCCATCTCATTACTTTCTGTTTGGCCATCTCTCCTTTTATTGTCTGTGGAATTTATGAAAATTTTTCCCCGAAACAACATACAAGCCAAAGATTGCATATTGATATTGAGAGAATGAGGTTTAGTCGTGTTTTAAAACACATAACGATCCTTAAAGCAGCCTTATACTGAGAGAGAGAGAGAGAGAGAGAGAGAGAGAGAGAGAGAGAGAGAGAGAGAGAGAGAGAGAGAGAGAGAGAGAGATAATAACATTGAACTTCGAAATACAAAATACAAAAAAAAAAAAAAAAAACGGACCCCATCGATACGACCAATTTCCATTTTGATTAGGAAGTTGCAATGTCCTTATAAGGGACAATCGAATAAGGAGAAGAGAAAAAGAATATTTAAGATTAAGAAAATTATTATTAAACTAGCAGAGATATCCGGAGATGCCCGGGTGTAGAATTAAAAAGCAATGTCTGTAAATGCAAATGGTCGATTCTTGTAAGTTATTTGTGATGAATCATATTGAACCATATTTATTTAATATTCTTATCGCCAAATATTTTATTTGTGGAAACTGCAATTGTTAAAATGAAACATTTCTTATTTTAAAGTCGAGATCATATTTGTAACAAACGCAGCCTAAATTTCCCTCCACAGCAACACAATCCACAGGCTCGTTCTTCCATTTCAGAGCACCACATATATTATATTTTTGTGTCATCAAGCCAATCTGTACTATATCTTCTGTTTCCTACTAATATCTTGGGACATAGGTGAGGGTACTAAGACGGCATTGTTTTCTTTTTATTGATCTTCAATCCTAAGGTTATGTGATATTTCATGCATTTTGGTATGCAAGCTTGGCAAGCCCTGTAGTGTTCTGTTTATATGGACAGCATCATCTGCATACTGTAGTTCAGCCAAGTGCCGGTTATCAACACACTCTAATCCTTCTCCACCATCCACAACTGTTCTCTTCATTAAAATATTAACGAGAAGGATAAACCTCATAGGTGACAACACTTTTCCTTGAAGAAATCCACTGTTCACTGAGAATTCATTTGATAGGATTCTACTAACATTACATTGCCATCCTCATGAACAGACTTTATCAAGTTTACATATTTAAGAGGAACTCCAAAAGAACGCAGGACTATCCACAAAATTGGCCGGTGTCCCAATGCACAGAAAAACTATTTTTAAAGTTATAATTCAGAAAACGTGATAAGTCAGAGGAGAATCTGATCTTTCTAACTTACGTATATTTGAACAAAGAGATTTACATTATTCCTTACGTTATCAAAGTCAATAATCGTTGTTAGCGTGTTTAAACATTCTTTATATTCAAAAGATTTTCAATGACTATCAAACCTGTCCTCTTACATCAATCAAATACATATCATATTTTGGGAGAGACTAAAGCTGGGAGACCAGACACAAAATTTACTTTACATTACACCAAGAAAAAAGTACAAGTCAAAACAGGCTTATCTTGGGTACCCTCGGGCACAACAGAAGGACGTTAGCCCTTGATCGTTGCTCTTTTCAAACTGACAAAGGGCGTGGCAGACTATCAAGACGTCATCCTTTTGGGTGTCATGGTGTAGGCGCCATCTTGCCTAGGTGGTTCTAGATATAGGTCCCCTCTTTGAATTTGAAAGCATTTTTCACTGGTCTCCTGGCTGCAGTCTCCCCACCACCCTGGAACGACACAATTGGAGACACGAAAAAGATCTAGTCATCAGATATAAGACATCAACAGCCTTCTGACACCACTGAGAGCGTAGTCTATGTCTATTCTCAAGCGATGGCAGCAGAAGAGTTCATTATCATGACCCCAAAAGGTTTCAATACTATGTTACTTGTAACATAGTTACAGTTTCTCCTGGAACTGTGATGGGTTACAAAAAAGTAAATTACTGCAAACTTTACTTTAAACTCGAACCCCATACATGACTGTTCTGCCGCAGTTTGCTCTGAGTACACGTAGGCCCAACTTCTCACAAAAGAAAATCAAATAGCAACAAACTACAAAGTCTGAACAAAGCAAGTTCACATATATCATAACAGTAGTTGTGCATTTTATCATAAGAAAATAGGAACTGTAACAACATGAATGCATTATATACATAAAATGATTAACTGAAAATCAAGAACAAAACACTCAAGGGTTATATACTCAAAAGGTTACATACTCAAAAAGAACAAGTAATGTAGCAGACGACTCTGAAAACCAATACATTTGAGTAATTATGGGCAAATATGTGTAGGTAAATACCAAAAAAAGCAAATACTGAAAACGTTACATATCAGTAAATGCAATCTGAAACAGAGATTCCCATCATCAAAACAAATCATACAAAAATACTCATCATCAGTGAACGTATTTTAAAGAAAATTCAAAAAGAGAACTAATCATCAACCAACACTACACATGTCTGTATTTATGATATACACACTTTATGATTCATCAAGAGAACATATAGTAGCGGACAGTGACTGTCAAGTTAGAATTTATACAACAGAAAGTAACCTTTGTATTAAAAAAAACACTTAACTTCTCTAATTCCTACAGTCAATTAGTGGATGCAGTCATAGTACAAAAAGAATTAATGCCCTCATATGTCAAGCCTGTACTCTGGCTCATTCATTGGACTCTCAGTTTGAAAGAGATCTAAGATATAGTACTGGTAAAAACAACACATTATACAATCATTATGTTTTACCCCAGAAATAACAGTTGCTAGCAACGAAAGTCTCAAATTATCTAAAAGAAAAGTTTCACACAAAAATAATTCCTCGGAAAACCAACATATGTTATTAGTCATAATATTCTCATATAGCTATATCACACAGCAAAGTGTTTACAAACCAAAGTACGAGTACATAAAAAACTAAAAACATCTGTGCGCACACTAAACATACAGGCAACACCAACTGGGGCCGTACACCTTCACGCAGTGCCAGAGACGGTACGTTCAACCGTACACCTGAGGGCTCATTTGGAACACAAGAGCCCCACCCTGTGTAGGAATGTTCCCTCGACCTCCGACTTCAATGGGTACCTAGCGGGAGGTCCTCCTTGGAACACAGCTGCAAAAAAAAAGCAACAAAATTGCCTATACTCTGCACTAAGTAAGGTATGCCTGGGATCCCCAGATCCCCTTCCCTCAGCGTTCATTGCCTAAACTCTGGCGGAGGTCTTCCTCAAAGCCTCTTGCTTAAGGACACCAAAGCAACCTCTCCCAAGAAAGGGTCTACCATCATAAAGAATCTGTCCTCCTTTCTTCCCCTCCACCGGGGTCAGGTAGGTAATCAAAATAGTATTAAAACACAACACCAGTCCAACCAGACGGTGAAAAAAGAAAACAATTCCCCAACATCCACAACTGGGATGTCCAAATTCCCAAGTTTCAATCAGCACCTGCCAACTCACAACAAGTGACATCAAAAAGCTCGGAAAGTCTCTCTCTCTCTCTCTCTCTCTCTCTCTCTCTCTCTAACTTTCAGTGTCTCTCTCTCTCTCTCTCTCTCTCTCTCTCTCTCTCTCTCTCTCTGACATCGTCATCAGGGCTATGAGCTCTTCATGGGCAACTGCTGACACATTGCTCGCCTCACAATAAAAAAAAACTTTCTGACAGAAGTTTCACAACAGAGACACAACCTATATACATCGCTTTCACAACAGCCACATTCCCATCTTGTGCTGTCTCATCTATTTTGCTCGCGCTTAACTATGCCGAACTTGAACTCTGGCAAACAAACAACAATCCTTCTAGGACGCTTATTCATCCAAGGTGACCCACATCACGCAAACAAAGGCTCTTTCGTCACCACCACAGCATCATTACCTACTTCGCACTTCATAGCCCTAACCCATGCAGGCCTGGGTCTTCCAATTTTTCTAGTGCCTTATGGAGCCCAACTAAACGCTTGGCGAACTACTCTCTCTCTCTCTCTCTCTCTCTCTCTCTCTCTCTCTCTCTCTCTCTCTCTCGAGCAGTGCAACAATACATCAGAGAGAACTAATATGAAATCAAAACTTCCTAGTACAATTACGAATAGGGAAAATAATTCCAATCAGATCTACGTTAAATCTCAAACAACTAAAATACAGGTGGAAAACGTAAATTTTATTTCAAAACTGGTCGGTATAGAATTTGTTCAAAATCCAAACTGTTCCCAAATTACGCTAAATTTTACTCAGAACATAACAAATTCTTCATAACCTGTTACTAAGGTCAACAAAAAGAAATCTCCTTAATCAATTTCCAAAGAAAAAAAAAAAGAAATCTAAAGAAAACCTCCCTACCCTTGAGGCTTGAGGGACAATCATTGGGAAAAAACAAAAAAGAAAAAAAAACAGTTCTCTCTCACTTTTTTTCTGAACTATCTCACAAAGAAACAAACTCTGTCAGCCATCTCCACTTTATTTTCTCTTTTTTTCTATCCTGCAAATACACTGACACCGTTCCTGCGCGTGCGCAATCCTGCATGTGTCTCTCTCTCTCTCTCTCTCTCTCTCTCTCTCTCTCAGCAGAAAAGGGAGCTTGGGCAACGTTTCGTAACTCGTCAGCTGATCTGTCATCTGTCTCTCTCTCTGCGGGGTCTCATATCTTCGCGCACATGTACGCAACCACAAACTTCCGCGCATATATAGGGACTTCCATGGGTCAAATTCTGCTGACCCAAACTCTCCAGTAGTCACCAAAATATTTCGTCCTTGAATCTTTCAGCGAGCAACGAACTTAAAAAAAAAAAAAAAAAAAAAAAAAAAAAAAAAAAAAAAAAAACATGCAAAAAAATACAGAAGCTGAAAAAAAGCATACTGAGCTTAAAACCTTAAAATTACGTCCTTAACTTATACGTAAAACAGGCATTACGCAATATAAAAAAAAATGTAAAAAACCAAAGAGAGTAGGTAACAGAGTCTCTTTTGACCTTTGAGAAAAGTCTTTGAGACTTACATAACTCTGAAGGGCAATTAACTAGCCTCTTATTAGTCTCCGAACGTACACAAAGCCACTAAAATATTAGGCTTTATCTCATGGATTCACCAAATCACATAATTACGATGAAATCCACCTTTTACGTTATACTTTGACACCAAAAATGTACCCTTTTTTCTTTATCACAATCTGACATAAACATCTTTTTATCAGACATTAATTAACTAACGAAGGCAATGGTATGGCTACTCATTGTCACCTTCTAACCAAAAGTTTGGTTGGTTGATATGATTCCCTCGATACTCAAAAATAAGTAAATAACTTAAGAACTCATTATATGAATCAGAGTTTATTACTTGACTAAGCTATTCTTCAAAATACAGGTTAGCCCCTCAAATCTTTCAACACTAGGCCTATTGTTAAAACTACCGTGTCACCAGTATCTGGTTTTACAATCATGGCGATCATTTACTTTATTCTTTGCCACAAACAAATGAAAATTTACTGCAACTTGTTCGCCATTTCTCAAATTTTTCATACTACTTATTTGTTCTCGCGAGTTTGCTGGATCTGACAACCAACCAAGAACTCAAATTCTCTTGCCTATATCATATTGTAAATATTACATAAAAACAATCAGTTTTTTTTTTCAATTGTCATGATTTTTCTAAATCACACAATCCTATACAGAGTCAGCAAACATAAACTTAATTCTGACCTTTAAGCAAAAAGACATTACGTTACCTGTCAAAATCTTAGATTCCTTTTCACTACACACACAAAAAAACACTTATTCAAGATGTGGTCTTCAACAGTGTCTGTAACTTCAAAATGCTTGTTCAGATAATTCACATGTCATCACATTCGCTTCATACATCTCACCTTTACTCGAACTACCCGAGTTTTTCCTCTTTAGAAAAAAAAAAAAAAAAAAAAAAAAAACATTCATGCTACATGCTACATCATTTGACGATACTTTCCCATGATGATTTGTTGACAATGCTCGGTGCCATCGATCAGACCGGACATTGATAAACAAATCACTTATGACACACCGCAACTAAATGAAACCTAACGCAAAATTTTTAAATTTCCTACGTGACATTACTAATCACTTTACAACTGTTAACAACTGAACTCGCTTCTGTTATTACGTTAACAAACGAATCTTCATTATTTAGGATAATCTAAAACTAAAACTGACAAACATTTCATAACGATCTAAGTAGGCTACTGATCGACAATACGGGATATGACGTAGAAACAAATATTGTGACACAAATTTCCAAAATTACCAATGTACCTAATTTACATTCTTTCTCCATAATTTCATCAAGTACATACTCAAAAAGGGACATCATAAAGAACTTCATAACTTACGTCTTAACACTGAACTTACAAACTTTCTACATTTCCTCTCTGGAATTAAACAACTCATTACTGTTAACACAAAATTATCTCAACATATGACTTTACGTCTTTTCCAAAAATCACATTTAACATCTCTGACCACAAAGGTCTAAAAAAACAAACTTAAACCAAAGAAACTAAACTAAATCTTATAGTTCATACAGCACAAAAAACAATTTCTCATTCAACCACAGCAACAAAATCAATTTGATTTTCTTCTTTCGTGAAAAGAAAAGTTAATCTTAACTCGAAGGTTTAACGCTGAAAACCTTTTACTCGACTAGTTACTTTCTTAAATCAAAACTAGTGTTCTTTCATTTACCTTTAACCTTATGTGAAGAAAACAGAATGATAGCTTCATTACTCTACACACTTTTTAAAAAAATCTCAAAACTTATTAGTTACCCATAAAAATATAGATTTTGTACAACATTACTTAACTTATGTGTGGGTTGATTACTGTTGGTTACCTTGGGTCCCTCGTCCTACAGTTGCTGCCTGGGACCTCTTCCAATTTTCGGGATTGTCCTTAGCCTTTGTGGGCATGCCATTTCTACCAATACGCCCACTGCAGCTGCTTGGACTACGAAATCCTCTATGATTAGGGTAATCAAACACACTCCAACTACTGTTGACAGGGTCCATAGTAGGGTCCTGGGTCGCCATTTCGGACGGCGAGTTTCGATGCTGTTGATCCCACGACGGGAAACTGAATAAGACGACGATTTTAGACGTACATGATGTGGTACCGACTTTATCTCTTCTAACAGGATTATTGCCGTGTCATCCTGTCTAGGACGAATGTGTTTCCTTGCACTTTCCTCTCTTGGCTGCCGTTGGTTTCGGCCGGCTCCCCTCAACAGAAGGGCGCTAAGGTCTCCTCCCTGCAGGTCCACCGTGGGTGACTGATCCACAAAACTCCTCCTGGTTGCTTCCTTCCGGACGGGAACATGGTTATATAAATGTTTATGCAAACCCATAAACTCCTCACATTCCTATGGGCATTTCCTCGAATTCTCTGTTTCGCCACGATGATTTTTTGACGATCGGTCCAACATTGCTCCAACGTCGCTGCTTCCACAGAACTCAGAAAATTTTTGTATTTGCTGTATCGTCCATTCCCTCCAGCCTGGGGTTCAAACCTATATTCTAGTGAAGGGCTTTTTTGGTAAACTCCCTGTAGTGCTGGTCTGTCTGCGCCCGCCGATGTTCTAATCTTGCTGCTGCTCCGAAGCACTCATGTTGTAATTTTCTTTATCTTAGTTTACTTCTTAGTTGAAAGAAATCCCACTAAAATGTTACCATTTATTTGCCCCAATGCACAGACAAATTATTCTTAAAAGTTATAATTCAGGAAACGGGATAAGACAGACGCAAATCTGATCTTTCAAACTCACATGTATTTGAGAAAAGAGTTTTACATTATTCCTGAGCACTTCATTTACGTTATCAAAGTCAATCTTCCTGGTTAGCGATTTTAAATTGTTTTTATATTCGAAAGATTTTCAATGACTATCAAACCTGTTCTCTTACATCAATTGAATACACATCATATTTCGTGCAGAACTATATCTGGGAGACCAGACACAAAATTTACTTCACATTACACAAAGAAAAAGTACAAGTCACAAATGGCTTATCTTGGATTCCCCCGGGCACAACGGAAGGATGTTAGCCCTTGATCGTGGCTCTCTTCAAACGGTCAATAGGTGTGGCAGACTATCAAGATGTGATCCATTTGGGCGTCATGGGGTAGGTGCCATCTTGCCTAGGGGGTTCTAGGTATAGGTCCCCTCTTTGAATTTGAAAGCAGTTTCCACCGGTCTCTTGGCTGCAGCCTCCCCACCACCCTGCAACGACACAATTGGAGACAGGAAAAAATATAGTCATCAGATAAATGACGTCATAGCCTTCTGACGCCACTGAAAGCTAAGTCTATGTCTATTCTCAAGCGACGCAGCAGAAGAGGTCAATAGCATGACCCCAAAAGGTTTAAACACTATGTTACTTGAGACACCGGTGCACATTGTCAAAGGGTTTTTCATAATCCATAAATGCCTTCAAAAGTGGATTTCTGTATTCTACACATTGCTGTACGACATGTCTTAAAATGGAAATTTGGTCTGTACAACTTCTACCTTTTCTAAATTCTGCTTGTCCATCTCAACTTTTCATCAATGTTTCCCTCTAGTCTTTAGAATGCGCAAAATATATATTTTCATGACAACTAACATAAGTGTGAGGCCTCTCTAATTATTGCAATTAATCAGATTTTTTTTTTCATCAAATTTCTTTGCTCCCATTGTAATTACTCTGGGAGTCACTTCCTTATCATCTCAGCAGTTATTCCATCGTATCCAGGGGTTTTCTCTCTCATGAGTTTTTTAATATCATAGACATCATAAATACTCAACTCATTTATGTGCAAATCAAGGAATTCCTCAGGTTCAGGTATATTGATCAAATTATTCCCTTTACAATTCCAATACATGACCTCAATAAAGTGTTACTTCTTTGTCTTCAGTTGTTATAACAGATGCATTTCTCTTTTTCATGGATATATGCTTCTTCCTCTTTGCCTCCGTAAAGATATCATTAACAATTATATATGCAATTCTTACACCATAGCCCGTCCATGAAGTCATAGCTTTGTCAGCATCATCTGCTTATCTATTAATACTCTCTCCAGCCATTTCTGGCATTTCTTTTGACTTCACATCAATAATGGAATCCTTAGCATGCTTTACCTTGTAATTTTCTTTACTTCCTCGAAAGCTTTCAATAATCTTTTTGTGTGTGTGTGTTTGTCTCCTATTTATAGTATCCCATGTATGATTTGATACCCATGGTTTTCTCATTGTAACTGCATGGCCAAAATTCACATTTTGGCTGATGTTTTTTACAGTTAACAGATAAATCAAAAACTTTAACTTCCTCATCCCTGATTTCCTGAGACTAAACTAACTAGTTTAGCTTTTCAAACCAGCGAAATTGAAGCTCTGTCGGTGGACCTTTATGCTTATGGAGGTGTAGACTCAAATGGCATTTTTCCTTAGATTTTTATTAAGATTGCAGATTTCTTAGCTCCAAAGTTATCTTTTATTTTGCGCAAGTTAGCAAGAACAGGAGCTTTTAGCCCTTGTTGGAGAATTGGTAATGTTACTCCTCTCTGTGAATGTGTTTGTGGTAGCTCAAGTCCCACTGATTACCGTCTAATTTACATAAGTAACGTCTTCTGGCAAAACGTCTTAATAGGTTTGCTGAAAGTATTCCTCTATTCCCTAGTTTACAATTTGGTTTTCGTAAAGTCCATTGAGCATGTGATGCCCCTCTTACGATATCCAATGTTACAGAGAAATACCTTGATTGTTGTGGTCAGGAAGTTCATATGATTGGCCTAGATTTTATTCCTGACTTTGACCGTGTTAATAATGAGGCCCTTGTTTTCAAACTAAAACAGTTAGGAGTGGGTGGGTCGTTTCTTATTATTATTATTTACTTTAAAGTAATAGATCTGAAAGAGCTGTTGTTGATAGGCACCATAGTGAGTATAGGAACGTGACATCTGGTGTTCCCCATGGTAGTGTTCTTGGCCCATTACTTTTCATATTATATGCACATGAGATGTGGTTTGGCCTCAAAAACAAGTTTGTGGCATATACAGATGATGTTACTCTCTTTGTATTGATTCAGTCTCCTGAATGTAGATCTGGGGTTGCTGAATCCCACAATAAAGATCTAGCTAAAATTAGTGCATGGTGCAAATTTGTTTATTTGTATTCGGTAAGATATTATTGTTCATTTTGTTTCGAAACACCAGTGGATTTATTTAAGAGAAAGGTATGAATTTATTTATCATTATTTCTTTATATTTCTGTACATACGTGTAGAATATATATATTGTAATTAAAAGTGGTTAAAAGTGGTTGAAGTGATTTTATCTATTTTCCCTTTTAAATTATAAACTTAAAACTGAACCTAGTAAATTAGCACTAACTTCTAAGAATATTGTTATGATCTATAAAGTGCTACATGAAATCGTAAATCATAAATTCAAATCATAACAAATGGTGACCTGGCCAGGATATTCTACACGTCGTGTATGTATAGAAATTTTCCTAATTGCCTCTATTATCGAACATATGCGTATTTTTAAATATATTAATCGAGCGAAGTTGTGTGAAACGTGTTTTCATTTTAGTTGACTATTGATGGCTGCTCTGTATTATTGATTTTTTGCGACCAAAAAACTTTAAGTGAAGTGTAAAGTTTTAATATTTAAATTTAGTTTTGAATAGTAAAAATTATTGTAATTATGGAGCCCTATGATTTAAATGAATTTGTTAGTCAACCCTCTATTGGTTATTTGCGTTCGCATACGATACGTAAAGAGGACTGGTTATCTATTGCGCGTAAATATGAATTTGTTCATGATGTCAAGCAAACGTGGCCTAAATCACAAGTCAAGCATTTTGTAATAAGTAAATTGGTTGATAATGATATATTAACTGAAGAAGCGTTTGATCTTTGTGATGAAATAAGTTCATTACTAGATGTAAAGAGGTTAGAGTTGCAGTATGCTGAGAGAGAAAAAGAGAAAGATAGAAAAGAGAGGTCAGAACGTGAAGAAAGAGACCGAAAAGAGCGGTTAGAACGTGAAGAGCGTGGATATAAGTTTAAGTTAGAAAAACTTGAAATTGAACGTGAAACTGGTGGTGTAGCTCGGTTAGAAGATAGTAACACTAATGTAATTAAGTATTCAAAGATGATTCCTTCCTTTGACGAAAACTCGCCTGATGAATTTTTTTTCTTTATTTGAGAAGTTGGCCGATAGTTTAGAGTTACCAAAGGTAATATGGCCAATTCTTATTCAACCTTCTTTAAAGGGTAAAGGTCGGTCTGCCTTTCTTGCTTTAACATTAGAAGGAGGTAAAGATTATGATTTTATTGAAGAATCTATCTTGCGTGTGTACTAACTCACCCCGGAATATTACCGCTTAAAGTTTCGTAAATATCGTAAATTTAGCAATCAGTCGTATGTTGAATATTCCCATAATATTGTGCGTATGCATGATAAATGGTTAAAGTCTGCTGGTGTTTTGAGCATGAATGAATATAGAGAACTAATATTAGTAGAACAATTTATAAGAGGTATACCCATTGATACGCAGAGGTATTTATTTGAGAAAGAAGTAACTACTCTTCAAAGAGCAACTGTACTTGCTGAAAATTTTAGGTTATTAAGACCTCGCTATTCAGGTAACCAATCCAGGAAGACACCAAGTAAGTCACCTCAAAACTCACCACCAACAAGTCCTTATAAATTATCTGTTAAATCTCTTGGCTCTGGTGCTAGTTCAAGTATAACTTGTTATTCGTGTGGTGAGGTCGGTCATGTGAAAGCTAGATGTCCCAAACATTCTAGGAAGAATGAAAGAAAGAGTAAAGCAGAGGAATCTAATTTCTCTTGTTGTGATATAAATGCTGGGTCAGCTGGTGGTGTTGATGGTTTCAAACCATTCTGCTTTGACAGCGTTTTGGTTACTAGTGATGAACATAGTAAGGGTGTTGTTGTAAAGCTAATGCGGGACACCGGTTCATCGCAGAGTTTAGTTGTTAGAGGGGCAGTACCTGGGTTAGAGGACTGTCTTACCAATGATAAAGTAATAATTAGGAGCATAGGTGGTTTGACTTCTTTGCCTCGGGCTAGAGTGCATTTGGATTGTGGCATATTCAAGGGTAATATCATTGAGGGTATTGTCGAGTCTCTTCCGATTCCTGGCGTAGATGTTCTTGTTGGAAATGATGTTGCAGGTAATCGTGTGGTACCGGACCCAGTGGTATGTGATAATCCTTTGGAAGTCAGCCCTGTTCAGCAGTTGGAGGATGTGGAACCTGACTTGTTCCCATCTTGTGTAGTTGAACGCAGCAGAGGCCTGCGTGGGATTGTTTTGACCGAATCGGTGCCTAGTATTGATGACCAGTTCAATGCTGTTGAATGTGGTGCTAAGTCTGCAGTTGAGGATGACAAGGTGAGAGATGTAGTATTTTTAGATTTAGGGACAGATTTGGACTACTCTCTCTATAGTTTGTTTAATGAAAGTGTTCAACCTGATATTCCTACTGTGGTTAGGGAGAATAGTTTTGATACTACGAGTAAGAAAGGTTGTAATGGAAAAGTTGGAAAAGTATTGACAGCATCATGCAATGATGTATATAAAATTAATGTCACAGATTTGAAACATGAGCAAATTAACGATGTCTCTTTACAGCCTTTATTTAAGAATGCATTGACAGAGAAGGAGAGTATGGCAGAATCGACATGTTACTACTTAAAAGCTGGAATGCTAATGAGGAAATATAGAGGAAGTACCGCAGCAGCAACTGCCTCTTGGGAAGTTAAACAACAGTTGGTGGTCTCAGCATCTCTGAAAAATCATGTGATGAAGGTGGCCCATGAAGTCTCTACTACTCATCTTAGGATTAAGAAGACAGCATACAGTATATTGCAATATTTTTATTGGCCTAGCCTTTTTCGTGATGTGAAGGTATTCTGCAATTGTTGCATAACCTGTCAAAAAGTAGGCAAGCCCAACCAAGCACCTAAACCAGTGCCTTTGGTCCCTCAAGTAGTCTGTAATGTTCCTTTTGAAAAAGTTATTATTGACTGCGTTGGACCTCTACCAAAAACAAAAAAACAGCATCAATACATGTTGACTATAATGTGTTCTAGTATTAGATATCCAGATGCTATTCCTTTACGGAATATAACTTCTAAGAATCTTATTCCACACCTTGTCAAGGTTTTTACTCAATATGGCATACCTAAAGTTGTTCAAACCGACTGTGGTACCAATTTTACATCAAAGCTTTTTTCAGGATGTTATGTTGGCTATGGATGTTCACCATTCAATATCTACAGCTTATCATCCGCAAAGCCAGGGGGCCCTAGAGCGATTTCACCAGACTCTTAAGGAGGCTCTGACTAAATACTGCCATGAACATTAGAAGGAGCGGGATGAGGGACTACCGTTTGTGTTGTTCGCCATAAGAAATACTCTGCAAGATAGTTTGGGATATTCGCCTTCTGAACTACTTTATGGTAGGAGTGTTAGAGGACCCTTGAAGGTTTTATATGATGTCTGGCTTAAAAACCACGAATCAGGTAAAGACTTACACCAA
>NC_090750.1:11546629-11549129 GCF_036898095.1 Palaemon carinicauda
AGTCTGGTGAAATCGCTCTAGTGCCCCTTGGCTTTGCGGATGATAAGCTGTAGATATTGAATGGTGAACATCCATAGCCAACATAACATCCTGAAAAAGCTTTGATGTAAAATTGGTACCACAGTCGGTTTGAACAACTTTAGGTATGCCATATTGAGTAAAAACCTTGACAAGGTGTGGAATAAGATTCTTAGAAGTTATATTCCGTAAAGGAATAGCATCTGGATATCTAATACTAGAACACATTATAGTCAACATGTATTGATGCTGTTTTTTTGTTTTTGGTAGAGGTCCAACGCAGTCAATAATAACTTTTTTAAAAGGAACATTACAGCCTACTTGAGGGACAAAAGGCACTGGTTTAGGTGCTTGGTTGGGCTTACCTACTTTTTGACAGGTTATGCAACAATTGCAGAATACCTTCACATCACGAAAAAGGCTAGGCCAATAAAAATATTGCAATATACTGTATGCTGTCTTCTTAATCCCAAGATGAGTAGTAGAGACTTCATGGGCCACCTTCATCACATGATTTTTCAGAGATGCTGGAACCACCAACTGTTGTTTAACTTACCAAGAGGCATTTGCTGCTGCGGTACTTCCTCTATATTTCCTCATTAGCACTCCAGCTTTTAAGTAGTAACATGTCGATTCTGCCATACTCTCCTTCTCTGTCAATGCATTCTTAAACAAAGGCTGTAAAGAGACATCGTTAATTTGCTCATGTTTCAAATATGTGACATTAATTTTATATACATCATTGCATGATGCTGTCAATACTTTTCCAACTTTTCCATTACAACCTTTCCTACTCGTAGTATCAAAACTATTCTCCCTAACCACAGTAGGAATATCAGGTTGAACACTTTCATTAAACAAACTATAGAGAGAGTAGTCCAAATCTGTCCCTAAATCTAAAAATACTCCATCTCTCACCTTTTCATCCTCAACTGCAGACCTAGCACCACATTCAACAGCATTGAACTAGTCATCAATACTAGACACCGATTCGGTCAAAACAATCCCACGCAGGCCTCTGCTGCGTTCAACTACACAAGATGGGAACAACTCAGGTTCCACATCCTCCATCTGCTGAACAGGGCTGACTTGCAAAGGATTATCACATACCAGTGGGTCCGGTACCACACGATTACCTGCAACATCATTCCCAACAAGAACATTTACGCCAGGAATCGGAAGAGACTCGACAATACCCTCAATGATATTACCCTTGAATATGCCACAATCCAAATGCACTCTAGCCCGAGGCAAAGAAGTCAAACTACCTATGCTCCTAACTATTACTTTATCATTGGTAAGACAGTCCTCTAACCCAGGTACTGCCCCTCTAACAACTAAACTCTGCGATGAACCGGTGTCCCGCATTAGCTTTACAACAACACCCTTACTATGTTCATCACTAGTAACCAAAACGCCGTCAAAGCAGAATGGATTGAAACCATCAACACCACCAGCTGACCCAGCATTTATATCACAACAAGAGAAATTAGATTCCTCTGCTTTACTCTTTCTTTCATTCTTCCTAGTATGTTTGGGACATCTAGCTTTCACATGACCGACCTCACCACACGAATAACAAGTTATACTTGAACTAGCACCAGAGCCAAGAGACTTACTTGGTGTCTTCCTGGATTGGTTACCTGAATAGCGAGGTCTTAATAACCTAAAATTTTCAGCAAGTACAGTTGCTCTTTGAAGAGTAGTTACTTCTTTCTCAAATAAATACCTCTGCGTATCAATGGGTATACCTCTTATAAATTGTTCTACTAATATTAGTTCTCTATATTCATCCATGCTCAAAACACCAGCAGACTTTAACCATTTATCATGCATACGCACAATATTATGGAAATATTCAACATACGACTGGTTGTCAAATTTACGAAATTTACGAAACTTTAAGCGGTAATATTCCGGGGTGAGTTCGTACACACGCAAGATAGATTCTTTAATAAAATCATAATCTTTACCTCCTTCTAATGTTAAAGCAAGAAAGGCAGACCGACCTTTACCCTTTAAAGCAGGTTGAATAAGAATTGGCCATATTGCCTTTGGTAACTCTTAAATTATCTGCCAACTTCTCAAATAAAGAAAAAAAATTCATCAGGCGAGTTTTCGTCAAAGGAAGGAATCATCTTTGAATACTTAATTACATTAGTGTTAATATATTCTAACCGAGCTACACCACCAGTTTCGCGTTCAATTTTAAGTTTTTCTAACTTAAACTTATATCCACGCTCTTCACGTTCTAACCGCTCTTTTTGGTCTCTTTCTTCACGTTCTGACCTCTCTTTTCTATCTTTCTCTTTTTCTCTCTCAGCATACTGCAACTCTAACCTCTTTACCTCTAGCAATGAACTTATTTCATCACAAAGATCAAACGCTTCTTCAGTTAATATATCATTATCAACCAATTTACTTATTACAAAATGCTTGACTTGTGATTTACGCCACGTTTTCTTGACATGAACAAATTCAT
>NC_090750.1:11551629-11564129 GCF_036898095.1 Palaemon carinicauda
AAAACTTCCTGGGTACTGTTTAGTATTGGGCCTCATGAACGAGAATGCTTGACTATCAAAATTACTTGCATACCTAGTTATATGAACTGTCCGGGAAGATCAGAATGTAAAGGATGGTCAGAAATATAAGAAAATCTTATGCAACATGAATTCTGAACTAATTGAACGACGGTGCTAGAGATTCACATTTAGATCAAGAATAAGAAATTTGATAGACCGTAATTTTCTGTCCAACAAATTAAGATGAGAATTAGCAGCAGAAGACCAAACAAGAGACCAATAATCGAAACAAGGTAAAATAAAAGAATTAAAACACTTCATTAGAGTAGATTAATAAAAAAAAAATCTTGAAAGACTCTCAATCAGCCATTTTTTTGCAATTAAAGAAGAAAGAGACCTAATGTGTTTCTCAAAAGTTAATTTGCTGTCGAGAAACACACATAACATTTTAAATGAGTCATACAAAGTTAAAGAAAAATTATCCATGCTGAGATCCAGATGTTGAAGACCCACAGTCCTTGACATACTTATTATCATACTTTGAGTTTATTAGGATTCAACTTCATACCCCATAATTTGCACCATGCACTAAATTTAGCTAGATCTTTATTGTGGGATTCAGCAACCCCAGATCTACATTCAGGAGACTGAATCAATATAAAGAGAGTAACATCATCTCTATATGCCACAAACTTGTTTTTGAGGCCAAACCACATCTCATGTGCATATAATATGAAAAGTAATGGGCCAAGAACACTACCCTGGGGAACACCAGATTTCACATTCCTATACTCACTATGGTATCTATCAACAACAGCTCTTTCAGATCTATTACTCTAAAGTAAATAATAATAAGAAGAAACGACCCACCCACTCCTAACTGTTTGAGTTTGAAAACAAGGGCCTCATTATTAATACGGTCAAAGTCAGGAATAAAATCTAGGCCAATCATATGAACTTCCTGACCACAATCAAGGTATTTCTCTGTAACATTGGAGATCGTAAGAGGGGCATCACATGCTCAATGGACTTTACGAAAACCAAATTGTAAACTAGTGAATAGAGGAATACTTTCAGCAAACATATTAAGACGTTTTGCCAGAAGACGTTAGTTATGTAAATTAGACGGTAATCAGTGGGACTTGAGCTACCACAAACACATTCACAGAGAGGAGTAACATTACCAATTCTCCAACAAGGGCTAAAAGCTCCTGTTCTTGCTAACTTGCGCAAAATAAAAGATAACTTTGGAGCTAAGAAATCTGCAATCTTAATAAAAATCTAAGGAAAAATGCCATTTGAGTCTACACCTCCATAAGCATAAAGGTCCACCAACAGAGCTTCAATTTCGCTGGTTTGAAAAGCTAAACTAGTTAGTTTAGTCTCAGGAAATCAGGGATGAGGAAGTTAAAGTTTTTGATTTATCTGTTAACTGTAAAACACATCAGCCAAAATGTGAATTTTTAGCCATGCAGTTACAATGAGAAAACCTTGGGTATCAAATCATACATGGGATACTATAAAAAGGAGACAAACACACACACACACACAAAAAGATTATTGAAAGCTTTCGAGGAAGTAAAGAAAATTACAAGGTAAAGCATGCTAAGGATTCCATTATTGATGTGAAGTCAAAAGAAATGCCAGAAATGGCTGGAGAGAGTATTAATAGGTAAGCAGATGATGCTGACAAAGCTATGACTTCATGGACGGGCTATGGTGTAAGAATTGCATATATAATTGTTAATGAAATCTTTACGGAGGCAAAGAGGAAGAAGCATATATCCATGAAAAAGAGAAATGCATCTGTTATAACAACTGAAGACAAAGAAGTAACACTTTATTGAGGTCATGTATTGGAGTTGTAAAGGGAATAATTTGATCAATATACCTGAACCTGAGGAATTCCTTGATTTGCACATAAATGAGTTCAGTATTTATGATGTCTATGATATTAAAAAAAATCAAGAGAGAGAAAACCCCTGGATACGATGGAATAACTGCTAAGATGATAAGGAAGTGACTCCCAGAATAATTACAATGGGAGCAAGGAAATTTGATGAAAAAAAAATCTGATTAATTGCAATAATTAGAGAGGCCTCACACTTATGTTAGTTGTCATAAAAATATATATTTTGCGCATTCTAAAGACTAGAGGGAAACATTGATGAAAAGTTGAGATGGACAAGCAGAATTTAGAAAAGGTAGAAGTTGTACAGACCAAATTTCCATTTTAAGACATGTCGTACAGCAATGTGTAGAATGTAGAAATCCACTTTTGAAGGCATTTATGGATTATGAAAAACTCTTTGACAATGTGCACCGGTATCTCAAGTAACATAGTGTTTAAACCTTTTGGGGTCATGCTATTGACCTCTTCTGCTGCGTCGCTTGAGAATAGACATAGACTTAGCTTTCAGTGGCGTCAGAAGGCTATGACGTCATTTATCTGATGTCTATATTTTTTCCTGTCTCCAATTGTGTCGTTGCAGGGTGGTGGGGAGGCTGCAGCCAAGAGACCGGTGGAAACTGCTTTCAAATTCAAAGAGGGGACCTATACCTAGAACCCCCTTGGCAAGATGGCACCTACCCCATGACGCCCAAATGGATCACATCTTGATAGTCTGCCACACCTATTGACCGTTTGAAGAGAGCCACGATCAAGGGCTAACATCCTTCCGTTGTGCCCGGGGGAACCCAAGATAAGCCATTTGTGACTTGTACTTTTTCTTTGTGTAATGTGAAGTAAATTTTGTGTCTGGTCTCCCAGCTATAGTTCCGCACGAAATATGATGTGTATTCAATTGATGTAAGAGAACAGGTTTGATAGTCATTGAAAATCTTTTGAATATAAAAACTATTTAAAATCGCTAACCAGGAAGATTGACTTTGATAACGTAAATGAAGTGTTCAGGAATAATGTAAAACTCTTTGCTCAAATACATGTGAGTTTGAAAGATCAGATTTGCATCTGTCTTATCCCGTTTCCTGAATTATAACTTTTAAAAATAATTTGTCTGTGCATTGGGGCAAATAAATGGTGACATTTTAGTGGGATTTCTTTCAACTAAGAAGTAAACTAAGATAAAGAAAATTACAACATGAGTGCTTCGGAGCAGCAGCAAGATAATAGTCTCATTGATATGGAAGTCCAGATTAGAACATCGGCGGGCGCAGACAGACCAGCACTACAGGGAGTTTACCAAAAAAGCCCTTCACTAGAATATAGGTTTGAACCCCAGGCTGGAGGGAATGGACGATACAGCAAATACAAAAATTTTCTGAGTTCTGTGGAAGCAGCGATCTTGGAGCAATGTTGGACCGATCGTCAAAAAATCATCGTGGCGAAACAGAGAATTCGAGGAAATGCCAATAGGAATGTGAAAAGTGATCTCAAATTCGTGGAACCCAGGTCATGGGTTTGCATAAACATTTATATAACCATGTTCCCGTCCGGAAGGAAGCAACCAGGAGGAGTTTTGTGGATCAGTCACCCACGGTGGACCTGCAGGGAGGAGACCTTAGCGCCCTTCTGTTGAGGGGAGTCTGCCGAAACCGACGGCAGCCAAGAGAGGAAAGTGCAAGGAAACACATTCGTCCTAGAGAGGATGACACGGCAATAATCCTGTTGGAAGAGATAAAGTCGGTACCACATCATGTACGTCTAAAATCGTCGTCTTATTCAGTTTCCCGTCGTGCGATCAACAGCATCGAAACTTGCCGTCCGAAATGGCGACCCAGGACCCTACTATGGACCCTGTCAACAGTAGTTGGAGTGTGTTTGATTACCCTAATCATAGAGGATTTCGTAGTCCAAGCAGCTGCAGCGGGCGTATTGGTAGAAATGGCATGCCCACAAAGGCCAAGGACAATCCCGAAAATTGGAAGAGGTCCCAGGCAGCAACTGTAGGACGAGGGACCCAAGGTAACCAACAGTAATCAACCCACACATAAGTTAAGTAACGTTGTACAAAATCTATATTTTTATGGGTAACTAATAAGTTTTGAGATTTTTTTAAAAAGTGTGTAGAGTAATGAAGCTATCATTCCGTTTTCTCCACATAAGGTTAAAGGTAAATGAAAGAACACTAGTTTTGATTGAAGAAAGTAACTAGTCGAGTAAAAGGTTTTCAGCGTTAAACCTTCGAGTTAAGATTAACTTTTCTTTTCACGAAAGAAGAAAATCAAATTGATTTTGTTGCTGTGGTTAAATGAGAAATTGTTTTTTGTGCTCTATGAACTATAAGATTTAGTTTAGTTTCCTTGGTTTAAGTTTGTTTTTTTAGACCTTTGTGGTCAGAGATGTTAAATGTGATTTTTGGAAAAGACGTAAAGTCATATGTTGAGATAACTTTGTGTTAACAGTAATGAGTTGTTTAACTTCCAGAGAGGAAATGTAGAAAGTTTGTAAGTTCAGTGTTAAGACGTAAGTTATGAAGTTCTTTATGATGTCCCTTTTTGAGTATGTAATGAAATTATGGAGAAAGAATGTAAATTAGGTACATTGGTAATTTCGGAAATTCGTGTCACAATATTTGTTTCTACGTCATATCCCGTATTGTCGATTAGTAGCCTACTTAGATCGTTATGAAATGTTTGTCAGTTTTAGTTTTAGATTATCCTAAATAATGAAGATTCGTTTGTTAACGCAATAACAGAAGCGAGTTCAGTTGTTAACAGTTGTAAAGTGATTAGTAGGGTCACGTAGGCGATTTAAAAATTTTGCGTTAGGTTTCTTTTAGTTGCGGTGTGTCATAAGTGATTTGTTTACCAATGTTCGGTCTGATCGATGGCACCGAGCATTGTCAAGAAATCATCATGGGAAAGTATCGTCAAATGATGTAGCATGGAGCATGGATTTTTTTTTTTTTTTTTTAAGAGGAAAAACTCGGGTAGTTTGAATAAAGGTGAGATATATGAAGCGAGTGTGATGACGTGTGAATTCCCTGAACAAGCATTTTGATATTACAGACACTGTTGAGGACCACATCTTGAATAAGTGTTTTTTTGTGTGTGTAGTGAAAAGGAATCTAAGATTTTGACAGGTAACGTAATGTCTTTTTGCTTAAAGGTCAGAATTAAGTTTTTGTTTGCTGACTCTATAGGATTGTGTGTTTTAGAAAAATTATGACAATTGAACAAAAGCTGATTGTTTTTATGTAATATTTACAATATGATATAGGCAAGAGAATTTGAGTTCTTGGGTGGTTGTTAGATCCAGTTAACTCGCGAGAACAAATAAGTAGTATGAAATACTTGAGAAATGGCGAACAAGTTGCAGTAAATTTTCATTTGTTTGTGGCAAAGAGTAAAGTAAATAATCAGAATGAATGTAAAACCAGATATTGGTGACAAGGTAGTTTTTAACAGTAGGCCTACTGTTGAAAGATTTGAGGGGCTAACCTGTGTTTTGAAGAATAGCTTAGTCAAGTAATAAACTCTGATTCATATGATGAGTTCTTAAGTTATTTACTTATTTTTGAGTATCGAGGAAATCATATCAACCAACCAAACTTTTGGTTAGAAGGTGACAATGAGTAGCCATACCATTGCCTTCGTTAGTTAATTAATGTCTGATAAAAAGTTGTTTATGTTAGGTTGTGATAAAGAAAAAAAGGGTAAATTTTTGGTTTCAAAGTATAACATAAAAGGTGGATTTCATTGTAATTAAGTGATTTGGTGAATCCATGAGATAAAGCCTAATATTTTAGTGGCTTTGCGTACGTTCGGAGACCAATAAGAGGCTAGTTGATTGCCCTTCAGAGTTATGTAAGTCTCAAAAACTTTTCTGAAAGGTCAAGAGAGACTCTGTTATGTACTTTTTTTTTTTTTTTTTTTTTTTTTTTTTTTTTTTTTTTTTTTTTTTTTTTTTTTTTTTTTTTATCCCGTAATGACTGTTTTATGTATAAGTTAAGGACGTAATTTTAAGGTTTTGAGCTCAGTATTTTTGTTTTTTTCAGATTCAGTATTTTTTTGCATGCTGTTTTTTTTTTTTATCTTTTCCTGATGTTTTTAGCTTTAAGTTCGTTGCTCGCTGAAAGATGCGAGGACGAAATATTTGGTGATTACTGGAGAGTTTGGGTCAGCAGAATTTGACCCATGTAAGTCCCTATGTGTGCGCGGAAGTTTGTGGTTGCGTACGTGTGCACGAAGATATGAGACCCACAGAGAGAGAGACAGATGACGGATCAGCTGACGAGTTACAAGACGTTGCCCAAGCTCCCTTTTCTACTGAGAGAGAGAGACATGCGGGATTGCGCACGCGCAGGAAGTGTTAGTGTATTTGCAGGATAGAAAAAAAGAGAAAAAAAAGTGGGGATGGCTGACAGAGTTTGTTTCTTTGTGAGATAGTTCAGAAAAAAAAGTGAGAGAGAACTGTATTTTTTTTTCTTTTTTGTTTTTTGCCAATGATTGTCCCTCAAGCCTCAAGGGTAGGGAGGTAAGAAAGTTTTCTTTAGAGTTTTTTTTCTTCGGAAATTGATTAAGGAAATTTCTTTTTGTTGACCTCAGTAACAGGTTATGAAGAATTTGTTATGTTCTGAGTAAAGTTTAGCGTAATTTGGGAACAGTTTGGATTTTGAACAAATTCTATACCGATCAGTTTTGACGTAAAATTTACGTTTTCCGCCTGTATTTTAGTTGTTTGAGATTCAACGTAGATCTGATTGGAATTATTTTCTCTATTCGTAATTGCACTAGGAAGTTTTGATTTCATATTAGTTCTCTCTGGTGTATTGTTGTACTGATCGAGAGAGAGAGAGTAGTTCGCCAAGCGTTTAGTTGGGCTCCACAAGGCACTAGAAAAATTGGAAGACCCAGGCCTGCATGGGTTAGGGCTATGAAGTGCGAAGTAGGTAATGATGATGTGGTGGTGACGAAAGAGCCTTTGTTTGCGTGATGTGGGTCACCTTGGATGAATAAGCGCCCTAGAAGGATTGTTGTTTGTTTGCCACAAGTTCGGCATAGTTAAGCGCGAGCAAAATAGATGAGACAGCACAAGATGGGAATGTCGCTGTTGTTAAAGCGATGTATGTAGGTTGTGTCTCTATTGTGAAACTTCTGTCAGAAAGTTTTTTTTTTTTATTGTGAGGCGAGCAATGTGTCAGCAGTTGCCCATGAAGAGCTCATAGCCCTGATGACGATGTCAGAGAGAGAGAGAGACACTGAAAGTTAGAGAGAGAGAGACAGAAAGCAAGAGAGAGAGAGAGAGAGAGAGAGAGAGAGAGAGAGAGAGAGAGAGAGAGAGAGAGAGTGAGATTTTCCGAGCTTGGGCGTCGAGATGGTCTTAGAGTTTTTGATGTCCCTTGTTGTGAGTTGGCAGGTGCTGATTGAAACTTGGGAATTTGGACATCCCAGTTGTGGATGTTGGGGAATTGTTTTCTTTTTTCACCGTCTGGTTGGACTGGTGATCTGTTTTAATACTATTTTGATGACCTACCTGACCCCGGTGGAGGGGAAGAAAGGAGGCCAGATTCTTTATGATGGTAGACCTTTCTTAGGAGAGGTTGCTTTGGTGTCCTTAAGCAAGAGGCTTTGAGGAAGACCTCCGCTAGAGTTTAGGCAATGAACGCTGAGGGAAGGGGATCTGGGGATCCCAGGCATAGCTTAGATGAGTGGTTGCAATGGCACCATTCATTTTGTCATTTGGTCATTTTGTTGCTTTTTTTTTTTTTGCAGCTGTGTTCCAAGGAGGACCTCCCACTAGGTACCCATTGAAGGCGGAGGTCGAAGGAACATTCCTACACAGGGTGGGGCTCTTGTGTTCCAAATGAGCCCTCAGGTGTACTGGCACTGCGTGAAGGTGTACGGCCCCAGTTGGTGTCGCCTGTATGTTTAGTGTGCGCACAGTTGTTTTTAGTTTTTTATGTACTAGTACTTTGGTTTGTAAACACTTTGCTGTGTGATATAGCTATATGAGAATATTATGACTAATAACATAGGTTGGTTTTCCGAGGAATTATTTTTGTGTGAAACTTTTCTTTTAGATAATTTGAGACTTTCGTTGCTAGCAACTGTTATTTCTGGGGAAAAACATAATGATTGTATAATGTGTTGTTTTTACCAGTACTTTATCTAAGATCTCTTTCAGACTGAAAGTCCAATGAATGAGCCAGAGTATAGGCTTGACATATGAGGGCATTAATTCTTTTTTTACTATGACTGCATCCACTAATGGACTGTAGGAATGAGAGAAGTTAAGTATTTTTTTTAATACAAAGGTTACTTTCTGGTGTATAAATTCTAACTTAACAGTCACTGTCCGCTATTATATGTTCTCTTGATGAATCATGAAGTGTGTATATCATAAATACAGACATGTGTAGTGTTGGTTGATGATTAGTTCTCTTTTTGAGTTATCTTCTAAATACGTTCACTGATAATGAATATTTTTTTATGATTTGTTTTAATGATGGGAATCTCTGTTTCAGATTGCATTTACTGATATGTAACTTTTTCAGTATTTGCTTTTTTGGTATTTACCTTCACATATTTGCCCATAATTACTCATATGTATTGGTTTTCAGAGTCGTCTGCTACATTTCTTGTTCTTTTTGAGTATGTAACCTTTTGAGTATATAAACCTTGAGTGTTTTGTTCTTGATTTTCTGTTAATCATATTATGTATATAATGCATTCATGTTGTTACAGTTCCTATTTTCTCATGATAAAATGCACAACTACTGTTATGATATATGTGAACTTGCTTTGTTCAGACTTTGTAGTTTGTTGCTATTTGATTTTCTTTTGTTAGAAGTTGGGCCTATGTGTACTCAGAGCGAACTGCGGCAGAACAGTCATGTATGGGGTTCGAGTTTAAAGTAAAGTTCGTAGTAATTTTCTTTTTTGGAACCTATCACAGTTCCAGGAGAAACTGTAACTTAGTAGGGGGGTATTTGTTACAAGTAACATAGTATTGAAACCTTTTGTGGTCATGATAATGAACTCTTCTGCTGCCATCGCTTGAGAATAGACATAGACTCAGCTCTCAGTGGTATCAGAAGGCTGTTGACGTCTTATATCTGATGATTAGATCTTTTTCGTGTCTCCAATTGTGTCGTTCCAGTGTGGTAGGGAGACTGCAGCCAGGAGACCGGTGAAAAATGCTTTCACATTCAAAGAGGGGACCTACATCTAGAACCCTCTAGGCAAGATGGCACCTACACCATGACACCCAAAAGGATCACGTCTTGATAGTCTGCCACGCCTTTGTCAGTTTGAAAAGAGCAACGACCAAGGGCTAACGTCCTTCCGTTGTGCCTGAGGGTACCCAAGATAAGCCTGTTTTGATTTGTACTTTTTTCTTGGTGTAATGTCTCTCCCAAAATATGATGTGTATTTAATTGATGTAAGAGCACAGGTTTGATAGTCATTGAAAATCTTTTGAATATAAAAAATGTTTAAACACGCTAACCAGGATTATTGACTTTGATAACGTAAATGAAGTGCTCAGGAATAATGTAAATCTCTTTGTTCAAATATACGTAAGTTAGAAAGATCAGATTCTCCTCTGTCCTATCACGTTTCCTGAATTATAACTTTAAAATTAGTTTGTCTGTGCATTGGGACACCGGCCAATTTTGTGGATAGTCCTGCGTTCTTATGGAGTTCCTCTTAAATATGTAAACTTGATTAAGTCTGTTCATGAGGATGGCAATATAATGTTAGTAGAATCTTATCAAATGAATTTTCAGTGAACAGTGGATTTCTAAAAGGAAAAGTGTTGTCACCTATGAGGTTTATCCTTCTCGTTAATTTTTTAATGAATAGAACAGTTGGGGATGGGGGAGAAGGATTAGAGTGTGTTGATAACAGGCACTTGGCTGAACTACAGTATGCAGATGATGCTGTCCTTATAAACAGAACACTACAGGGATTGCCAAGCTTGCATACCAAAATGCATGAAATATCACATAAGCTTAAGATTTAAGATCAATAAAAAGAAAACAATGCCGTCTTAGTACCCTCACCTATGACACAAGATATTGGTAGGAAACAGAAGATATAGTACAGATTGGCTTGATGACACAAAAATATAATATATGTGGTGCTCTGAAATGGAAGAACGAGCCTGTGGATTCTGTTGCTGGGGAGGGAAATTTAGGCTGCATTTGTTACAAATATGATCTCGACCTTAAAATAGGAAATGTTTCATTTTAACAATTGCAGTTTACACAAATAAAATATTTGGCGAGAAGAGTATTAAATAAATATGGTTCAATATGATTCATCACAAATAACTTACAAGAATCGACCATCTGCATTTACAGACATTGCTTTTTAATTCCACACCCGGGCATCTCCGGATATCTCTGCTAGTTTAATAATAATTTTCTTAATCTTAAATACTCTTTTTCTCTTCTCCTTATTCGAGTGTTCCTTATAAGGATATTGCAACTTCCTAATCAAAATGGAAATTTGTCATCTCGTTGGGGTTAGTGTTTTTTTTTTATTTTGAATTATGATCCCTTTGGATACACTTCGAAGTTCAATGTTATTATCTCTCTCTCTCTCTCTCTCTCTCTCTCTCTCTCTCTCTCTCTCTCTCTCTCTCTCTCTCTCTCTCTCTCTCTCTCTCAGTATAAGGCTGCTTTAAGGATCGTTATGTGTTTTAAAACTCGACTAAACCTCATTCTCTCAATATCAATGTGCAATCTTTGGCTTGTATGTTTTTTCGGGGAAAAATTTTCATAAATTCCACAGACAATAAAAGGAGAGATGGCCAAACAGAAAGTAATGAGGTGGGAAAAAAAGACCATGTCACCAATTCCAATTGCAAGTATATTCCTTGGTGGTCTGAAGTCCCTGCTCTCTGACATAGCTCAAGCTTGAAGACACATTAGTTCTTGCAAGAAGACACCATATTTATGTGAAGGAAGGAAGCATACGTCTTGTATGCCATGTTCTGCAGCAAGTGATTGGGAACAGTACGTCATGTCTCATATTCCTGGACACATCCACCAAAAGTCCATTAAGGGCCAGGAAGTCAGTACCCAATAATGGAGCTTTCATGTCCAAGATGATGCAGGGCCAAGTTGCGGAGTAGCCCATGATGGATATCTTGAGGGTCCTGGTCCTGTTACAGTGTAACTGCAGTCATGTGGTCCACTGCAGTCCTCTCTCGACGGAGGGAACATTTACTGCATAGCCCCTGATAGGGTATCATATATGTAAAGCACCAATGGTTGAGATTCCATAGAGTTAGCAGTCTTGGTTGAACTTGTGGGTGGCCACCATCTTAGTTTTTCGAAAATTACTATGAGGCTCACCTTTCGTGGTCTCCTTCCCAGATACCTATGGATAGAATCACAAGGATGAATAGAACTTCTTCTACTACGGCTGCTGCTACTGCTGGTAATCTTATATACTACCTCAGAGTTTATCTTGTCCAATTCCTTAAGGTACACACTGTTGGCTGAAGGTACTGGTGGACTCCAGATGGCCCTAGGCCCAGATCATTAGGATGTACATCGATATGTTGTCTGCCTTGATGATCAGGGTCCTCACATCCTTTGGAAGGCACCACAGGAATATCTCTCACAAAAGGGTGATCTCTTTCCTCCATACATTAGTGTCGACCTCTCACATCATCGGCAGGTGCTTTAACTTGTCCCAGCCACCCAAGGGTAATTTGTCTCTCAGGAGCAGATTTATGAGATTAAGGACTTGAGTCCTCAAATAAACTGGAAAGGAATATGTCTCGATAGGCTTGCTGCTTCGTTTCCATAAGAAACCTCTCCAAATTGGGTATCTGGCCAGCAGGTGATTTTGTTGATTGCTTCCTCTGGTCCACTCATCAATTAGCTTTGCCACCCTGAAGTGGACTTCTGCCCGCTGGAACCATAATACTGTAGAGTAATACCTTGAGATATAAGTAGAATTCATTCCTGGGTCGTGTTGGTAAGTTAATTTTTTTGTATTTCAATCTCGTTTTTACCATATAAAATAACTGACAGAAATTTTAGGTGGCCGGCCAGCTATTGCCATTTTTTAAGGACAGGACTTAGACATTCATATTACTTAATAAGGTGACTAAGGACATTCCATAACTTCATAGGAATTTTGCGTCCAACCTTTGGTTTTCAGATGCCAAGGAGATTTATCCTGAAAATTTGCATTTTTCAAATTTTATCTCGTCTCTTGAATATTGATATTAAGACCTGGGAATACTACCCTATATAGACCTGACATACACCTCCTATCAAATGACGAGATGTTTCTAAAAGGATTTTTTTTTTTTTTTTTTTTAGCTGAATATTAATTTTTTCCTTATGCTAAGAAAATAAACCCCTAAAATTAGGGTGTCAAAGATGGTGAAGTGCAGTTAGGTAAACTAAATGAAAACAAACAATAACGAGATGAATGCAGGCACAAAACTATTGATCTGTGCCTTCGAAGCTCTGAATTGCTTAATCCACAATAGCCATGTGTTGTCGATCAGTCATGTTGCTGGATCATATCCTTTTCCGAAAGGGCTGGAGGCAGAGATGAGACAGGAGTGG
>NC_090750.1:11569129-11576629 GCF_036898095.1 Palaemon carinicauda
TTCTTGAATTTTGTCATTTCTTTGAACAGGAAGCCTGGCCTTTTTCCAGTAACTTCTACTTCCCTTATTACAATAGATGCACTTTCACTAACGCCTTTGTTCAATGTCATATGGTGATGTAAAAATACACTTGATACTTGCTCCTTGCTGGGGAGCTTGGCCCCCAGAATTGTGATAGACATTTCTTCAATGGGATAAAAACCACGTTTTTTCGCCATCTGAAAAAAAATAAAGATATAAAGATATTAGTTCAATGTCTTTGCCACATTTCAGAGATGAGATAAATTCATATATGACCCAATCAAATGTAATCAGCGTGGAACTTAGTGGATGATACAAGATGATGCACCATTTAGTCATCTGCTCCGAGAGGGAAATCTCAAAACTTGTTGAGCCACCCCTAAATATTATTTGATTGGCTTTAAACTTTATACGCAGTGTTTTCTACCGAAATGGAACCAGAATCAGGCCATGGAGCAAAGGAATTCAGGAACTAATTTTTATGGACCACCCTAATATATATATATATATATATATATATATATATATATATGTATATATATATGCGTACATATATATATATATATATATATATATATATATATATATATATATATATATATATATATATACATATATATATATATATATATATATATATATGTATATATATATATATATATATATATATATATATATATATATGTGTATATATATATATATATATATATATTATATATATATACATATATATATATATATACATACATATATATATATATATATATATATATATATATATATATATATGTATATATATATATATATATATATATATATATATATATATATATATATACATATATATATGTATATATATATATATATATATATATATATATATATATATATATATATATATATATATATATATATATATATATATATATATATATATATATATATATATATATATATATATATACATATATATATATATATATATATATATATATATATATATATATATATATATATATACACATATATATATATATATATGTATATATATATATATATATATGTATATATATATATATATATATATATATATATATATTTATATCTATATATATATAAATATATATATATATATATATATATATATATATATATATATATATATATATATATATATATATATATATATATATATATATATATATATATATATAAGTTCTGTTGCGATACTAAGATGAATTCAGAACAGTATATCATTCAGGAATTTTGCGCCAAGATATGCATATGTTGATTTTTGTGACATTTATCCATTGTACCATTATTAATACTTTTTTTTCGGTGATTCATTTTAATCATATTCGATTAAGAATTGTTTTTAACTAATTTCTCATTGCTTACTCTTTCAGAAATATTATATTCTTTTATCGTGATTTGCTAGAGTCGGGTAACCTTGACTTGAAAAATGCTGTATAATTAATTAAAACGTTGAATTTTATCTTGAAGAGATGTGTTTAGGTCCATCTTATTTTGATGCTATGTGGGGTGAGGTGGAGAGGAGTTACAAGGAGTTACAAGGATTTTGGACGTCTCATAGAATTTCAAGTCCATCCCCACTCGTTAGTAGAGCGATTTATTTTAAGATTTTAGAGAGTTCTTATGATCTAGTCTAACATATTCTTGAACTCCTTTACCATATTACTGTTCACTAAATCCGCTGGAAGTCTATTACAAATATTTGGTATTTTGCATGTAAAGGTATCGCCACATTGAGTGGTGTGTCTTTTCAATACCAGTTTTTATCTGTTACCTCTGGATTGATTTATGCTAAATGTTAATAGATTGTTGTAATCTTTATTTGTTATCAATATAGAAATTTTGAATGCCTTTATTACGTGTCCCCTTTAGTCGTGTTTGTATATCAAACAAGTTCACATGTTCCATCCTCCTTCGATAACCAATTTGTCTTAGTGTTGGAACTAGTTTGGTGGCCCTAGCATGTACTGCTTCCAATCTATCTATATCATTCCGAAATTTGACTCCGTTATGGATGGGGTCTTGATAGTGATGTATACAGCTGTATTACAGTGAATACACCTCCAAAATATTTAAAGTTTATGTACTGTCTTAATGCTTACCATTATAATGAAATGTTTATATCTGACTTAGTTCGGGACAGGAGCATAATATCATTCAACACATTTGTAATCTTCATGCGGTTTGATTTTAAGATGATATTCTAGAGTAGACTATCATTTTCTATTAATGGTCCTCTATAGCTTCAGCTATATATATATATTGTAATTAGTATATAAGATCAGTAATTATATTCTCATCAGGATATCGGTGTTTCATACATTTATCCATAAATAATATGAAAAGTAATCTAGAGGGGAAAGAACACTATCTTGCCTTACTCTTTATTGGATTTCTAACCAGTCCTCATATTCAGTTGTTGTTTATACTCTGGATCAGATGTTTTGATACATATTGTTAGTATAAGAATTTTTTTTCAAGAACTACATAATAGCCATTTCTGAATGTATCCCTTTGACTTGTAATCAATGAAATATTTTTCCGTGTCTATAAAAGCACTATAATTTTTGAGTTCCCCTTCCAGCTGTTCTGAAATATCTTTTTCAGAGTGAAAATACTGGCTGAGGTTCATCTTCCGGGTCAGAAACCACTTTGCCACTCGCCTGACGCTAGTTCTAAACACTCTTAATATATTCTGAAGTATTCTCTCATACACCTTGAATGTGTGTGTCAAAAGAGATATACTCTTCTTTTGGAAACTTCCATTTTTTCTACCTCCATGTGTAAGGGGGACTTTAAATCATTTTAACAATTCTCAAGGGTGTCGTCTCAAATTCATGGCAGGTTCGTTAACTCCAACAGTCATATGACTCCATCTTCGTCACTTGGGTATAAGTATTTCCATGGATATATCATTTAAACCATTGGCCTTGCCATACACACACACACACACACACACATATATATATATGTATATATATATATATATATATATATATATATATATATATATATATATAGAGAGAGAGAGAGAGAGAGAGAGAGAGAGAGAGAGAGAGAGAGAGAGAGAGAGAGAGAGAGAGAGAGAGAGAGAGAGAGAGGTTGAGATACTACCACTAGAGAGGTATTGGATCCTTTGACTGGCCAGACAGTAATGCATTGGATCCCTCTCTCTGGTCACGGATTATTTTTTCTTTGCCTACACTTACACAGAATAGTTTGGCCTATTCTTTACATATTCTCGTCTTTCCTCATACACCTGACAACAATGAGATACTTAACACTTCTTCACCCAAGGGGTTAATTACTGTACTGCAATTTATTCAGTGTACTTTCCTCTTGGTAAGGGTAGAAGAGACTCTTTAGCTGTGGTAAGCAGCTCTTCTAGGAGAAGGACACTCCAATATTAAACCACTGTTCTCTAGTCTTGGGTAGTGCTATAGCCTCTGTACCATGGTCGTCCACTGTCTTGGGTTGGAGTTCTCTTGCTTGAGGGTACACTCGGGCACACTATTCTATCTTATTTTTTTTCTTCCTCTTGTTTTTTTGAAATGGTGTGTTGGGCAGGCTTAATTGAAGGGCCATGGATGCCTGATGGTTTATCAAGAGGTTGTCTTTTCCTTTTTCTGATTCTTTTTCTTCTCAAAACCATCCTTACTGTCCTCCCTTCAGTTGAAGTGGCTATCCTGGAGGGTATTTAGCCTTGCATGGAGTATCGGCTCCTCCATGTTGACCAGTTTTTCCGACTTTTTACTATAGTCTATGGGTATCATCAATCACTTTGTTTATAATTCTGTACGTATTGTTTTTTTTATAATTCTTGTTAATCTAGTTTTTGAGTATGATGTCTCTTTTTTATTTCTATTAATTCTTATGCTATCTGGGGACATTGAGCGAAATCCGGGACCAGTACGTCCTAGATTTCGTCAATGTCGTCTTCTGTATTGCAATATTCGTGGTCTTCATGCAAATATCCAAGACCTTACAGTTGCGTCCAGACAGTATGATATTCTTTTGTGCTCAGAAACTTTGGTTTCTAATATGAGGCACTCATCTGAGCTCCTTATAACAGGTTTTAAGAAGCCAATAATGTTGAAACGTGATGCCATCCCTAGGGCCAGGGGAATGGCGGTGTATATTAGGACCGAGTACCCTGCTTCTCATAAGTCCTGCTATCAATGTGGATGTCATGAGATTCAGGTAATAAAAGTTTGTGGCAGGCATAACAACTTTTATTTATGTTCGATCTACCGGAATCCAAACATGGATGATTCTATCTTCAATTGTCTTCTTACCATTATGGCTAAGATACAAGAAGATGATAGAAAGGCTTCTTTTGTCTTTGTTGGTGATTTTAATGCTCACCATAGGGAGTGGTTAAGTTCTATCTCTCCTACCGATCGCCATGGCTTAAGAGCTTTAGACTTTGCCTCTGAATCAGCCTGTGAGCAAATCATAAATGAAGCTACTCAGAGGTCTGGTAATTGCTTGGACCTCGTATACACTGACTCCCCTGGCGTTATAACTGGTAAGGTTGGTTCTCCAGTCGGGACATCTGATCATGCCTTGATTTCATTATTAGTGAAGACTGAGCAGCCTGTCCCTGATATATCATATTCTTGTAAAATTTATATGAAATCCCAAGCAGACTGGAATGGGATTTTACATGATCTTTTGTGCTTGAATTGGTAACAATTATATAACCATGTAGATCCTGTTGTCCCTTTGAATGAGAATCTAGTCAACATAATTGATAGGCGTATCCCTTCTCGTGTGCTAAGGTACCGAGTGAAGGACAAACCGTGGTTCAATGATGAGTGTAGACGTGCTTTTTTGGAGAAGCAGGAGGCCTATCAACTTTGGAAGGGTAACAGATCAGATTTGACCTGGAAAAACTATACTCAGCTTCGAGCTTTTGCTCAGAGAGTTTATGCCTCAACTGAAAAGGAGTACAATTTAACCATAAAAGAAACACTTTCTGGTACAACTCAGGAACATAAATGGTGGTCTACCCTTAAATCTGCACTCTTTGGTGTAGATGCAACAGTTCCTCCTTTACTTAAACCAGATGGCTCTGTCACTCACTGTCCAAAGGAAAAGGCAACCCTTTTGGCTGATGTTTTTGACAGTAAACAGAGTAATGGAAAACTTGAACTTCCTCATTCCTGTTTTCCTGAGGCTAAACTAAGTAGTTTAGCTTTTCGATCTCGTGAGATTAAAGCTCTGTTGATGGACCTTGATGCTTATGGAGGTGTAGACCCAAATGGTATTTTTCCTTTGTTTTTTATAAAGACAGCAGATTTCTCAGCTCCAAAGTTATCTGTTATTTTGCGCAAGTTAGCAAGAAGAGGAGCTTTTAGCACTAGTTGGAGAATTGGTAATGTTACTCCTCTATGTAAATGTGTTTGTGGTAGCTCAAGTCCCACTGATTACCGCCCAATTTCCATAACTCCCATATTATCTAAAGTTTTTGAACGTCTTCTGGCAAAACGTCTTAATAGGTTTACTGAAGGTAATCATCTACTCCCTAGTTTGCAATTTGGTTTTCGTAAAGGCCTTGGAGCATGTGATGCCCTTCTTACAATCTCCAATGCTGTACAGAAATCCCTTGATTGTGGTCGGGAAGTTCGTATGATTGGCCTTGATTTTAGTGCTGCCTTTGACCGTGTTAATCATGAGGCCCTTGTTTTCAAACTGAAACAGTTGGGAGTGGGTGGTTCGTTTCTTAGCATTATTATTGATTTTTTAAGTAATAGATCTCAAAGAGTTGTTGTTGATGGGCACCATAGTGATTATAGGAATGTGATATCCGGTGTTCCACAGGGTAGTGTTCTTGGCCCATTACTTTTTATACTATATACACATGACATGTGGTTTGGCCTAGAAAACAAGCTTGTTGCATATGCAGATGATGCTACTCTGTTTGCATCAATTCCATCCCCTGAATGTAGATCTAGGGTTGGTGAATCCCTTAATAGAGATTTAGCTAGAATTAGTGCATGGTGCAAATTATGGGGTATGAAGTTGAATCCTAACAAAACTCAAAGTATGATTGTAAGTAGGTCAAGGACGGTGGTTCCTCAACATCCGGATCTCAGTATTGATAATGTTTCTTCAAATATGTATGACTCTTTCAAAATTTTAGGTGTGATTCTCGGCAGTAAATTTACTTTTGAGAAACATATAAGGTCTGTGTCTTCTTCAATTTCACAAAAAATAGGCTTATTGAGAAAGTCTTTCATGATTTTCGGCGATCAATCTATTCTGAAGAAGTGTTTTAATTCTTTCATTCTACCTTGTTTTGAGTATTGTTCTCCTGTCTGGTCTTCAGCTGCTGATTCTCCTCTTAATTTGTTGGACAGAAACTTACGGTCTATTAAATTTCTTATTCCTGATCTAGATAATCTCTGGCACCGTCGTTCAATTAGTTCATTATGCATGTTGCATAAGATTTTTCACAACTCTGACCATCCTTTACATTTAGATCTCCCTGGACAATTCTATCCCGTTCGTAATACTAGGCAGGCAGTTAATTCTAATAGCCAGGGCTTCTCCATCACGAGGCTCAATACTACGCAGTACTCTAGAAGTTTTATTCCAGCTGTGACCAAGTTGTGGAATGATCTTCCTAATCGGGTGGTTGAATCAGTAGATCTTCAAAAGTTCAAAGTTGGAGCAAATGCTTTTTTGTTGACCAGGCGGACATAGTCTTTTTATAGTTTATTTATGATATATTTGTTTTTGATGTTGTTGATAGTTTATTATATGACATGTCTGTTTTGACGTTGTTTCTTATTTTAGAATGATTTATTGTTAATTTGTTCTCTTCATTTATTTATTTCCTTATTTCCTTTCCTCACTGGGCTATTTTTCCCTGTTGGAGCCCCTGGGCTCATAGCATCTTGCTTTTCCAACTAGGGTTGTACCTTGGATAGTAATAATAATAATAATAATAATAATATATATACAGTATGTATAAATATATATATATATATATATATATATATATATATATATATATATATATATATATATATATATATATATATATATATATATATATATATTTATATAGAGTATATATATATATATATATATATATATATATATATATATATATATATATATATATATATATATATATATATATATATATATATATATATATATATATATATATATATATATCATTAGAAGGATTAATAAGGTAGAATCATTTAAGTATTTAGAAAATAAGACCTCTAATATAGTCTTTAGATTTAGAGTTCAGTGAAAGATTGAAAACATCAAATCAAACATTGGCTAGGCTAGTAAAATTTTTATATTAAGTCTCTTGAATTTACGTAAAATATTTGACTATAAATTAGTTTACTGAGATCGGTGCTAATATATGGACATAAGTCATGGTATGACAATTAAACAATCACCAATAAATTTAGTAGATTT
>NC_090750.1:11581629-11609129 GCF_036898095.1 Palaemon carinicauda
TTTGTAGTGCCTTCGACTTCTAAACAATTTTCCTTTGGTGACATATCCGTTATATGTCACTTCAGATAAGCGTATACCATGTTACCGCTTCCTGCCCCCCTGGCAGGGAAGTCCTATTTGGACGCAAGGAACATCTTGAAGTTACTTGACAGAGAAACTCACCTAGTCTCGGAGATACCTGCTGGTCCCAGGGCCAGATAGAAGAAGGTAAGTACAATCATGTTGGAGCAAATTACCTTGGTCTAGATGAGTTTGCATCAAGAGAAACAATGTAACATTGTTCATAATAATATCTAAATAATAGGGAAATAAAAATTCTGTAACAGTGTTTTTATTTCATGAGTGAGGGTGAAATGAGACGCACAGGGTAACTAAATTCTCTTTTATTCAGTAAAACAAGAATTAGCATGATATAAGCAAGTTTTAAAATGGAATGCAATTAAAAACATAGACTAAAGACATCAGAAGAAGTGGGTGTGGAATCTGAAAAGGAAAACTTGCCATTAAACATATAATTTCCAGAAATACTATAAAGTCTTTCTAGAAAGTCTCATATATACTTCATGTTAAAACATGTGGCACAAGTGTTTCTGACTATGTTACTTCACCTTTCTAGAAGAACAGTCCTTAGTGTCACAAGATGGCACTTAAAATCACTATCTATCGCACTGGGGTCAACACAGGCACCCATGGAGTTAGAGTCCCGAATAACTCGCTGTTCTATGCAGCACTAACCATCAGGTTTTAGCACACTACCTGCTGCTACCACGTAATGCTTAAGCTCGTGCACCTGCTTCGCATAGTGTTTGAAAAACACTGTTTAGGATTTCCAGCCTGTGAAAGAGCGAAAACTCTCGAAATCCCTTGATTGGAAAAAGTTCAGGGAAGAGGTGACTTTCCTGGGATCATGACCTGCAGGTGTACTGTCAGGAACCGGTCTGCAAATAAAGTAGGTGATCTTCACCCTTAGTTGTTTGAGTGACAAATTAGACCCCGATGTTTCTCCTTTGAAGAGCTGTCCTCCGCCAAATTCTGACGTTCTTCGAAGATAGACCTTTAGACTCTCCACTGGCCATAGAGAGACATCTTCCTTCAGAGGGCAGATTCTCCAGGGGTTCCACCTTTTGGTGGAAGCTCGTTATTGGCGAGAAACGCTTGGTCAGGAAAGAGGGTAAGTTCGCCTGTGTCAGCAAACGGTATCTGGCCCTCTTCTCTTGATAAAGCCACAATTTCTCTGGCTTGGGCTCCCGAGGCAAGAGCAAAAGGGAAAATCACTTTTTGAGTCAAATCTTTCAGAGGGCAAGACTCATTGTCCAAACTTGAGGCAAAATGGAGCCTTTGTCGAGAGACCAGGAGATGAGTCTCGGTGGAGGTGCAGGACAGAGTCTAGCACATGCCTTTGGCAGCTTGTTAAAGATGTCGTCGGACAGGTCGATCTGGAAGGCATAAAGTAGTGGTCTTGTCAAAGCTTATTTGCAGGTGGAAATCGTGTTGGCTGCCAAGTCCTGTCCATGAAGGTGAATAAAGAAGGGCAGACAGAAGTCTATAGAGATTTCTGTATGATTTTTAGCCTTGACGAAGGACACCCATTTCTACCAGGATGACTCGTATTGCCTTCTGGTAGATTTTGTTTTGTATTCCTGTAGGAAGTCCAAACTTTTCTTCGAGATCCCAAACTTCTTCATAACGGCTTGGGAGAGAAAATCATGAGATGTAGGTCTCAGGGTTTTCCTTGTAGAAGTGAAGACAGTTGACTTCTGAACTTGCTGGGAGAGAACTGGGTCCGGCAAGGGAATTAGCTTCGGTTGTAATTCCAGGATTAGAGGGAACCAGTTGCTCCGGGGCAACTTGGGTGCCACTAGGTCTGCTGTTCCTTGTAAGGTTCTCAGCTTGGTGAGGACTTTCAGCAGAAGGTTGGGTGGAGGGAACATGTAAATCTTGGACAATATGTTCCAATCCAGGGACATGGCGTCCACTGGTTCTGCTCTGGGGTCCTCGTATGGGGCCACGTAACGAGGAAGTTGTTTGTTGTCTCTCGTCGTGAAGAGGTCGATCTGCAGTTCCGTGACTTGTCGAGAGATAAAGGAGAATACGTCTGCGTCTAGGGACCATTCCGACTCTATCGGGGTTGTCCTTGATAGAGCATCCGCCGTGACGTTGCGGAATCCTTGTAGGTGAACTGCCGAAAGGTGCCATCTCTTCTTGTCCGCTAGGCGGAAAATGGGCAGTAACACTTGGTTGAGTTGGGGCGATCTTGAGCCCTGATGCTTGAGACATCTGACCACAATGGCACTGTCCAGAGTTAGACGGATGTGGGATGAGGGGCGTGGAGACCGCCTCTTCAGAGTAAGAAGGACTGCCATGGCGAAACGTCTTGAATAGGGGGGACCATGTTCCTTGAACTTGTCATTGAATCTGTGTGGATAACGACCGACGGAGGCGGTGGTTGAAAGGGAACTGATCTTCTCAGGTTCTTTGCCACCGACCATGGCTTTAGGAGTGAGCGAAGCCTGGTTGGTAAGTGTCTCTTGAGATCACTTCGAGCAATGGATGCGTATCTTCTCTAGACTCCCGGTGCATCGTTTAGCTGTCTCGTAGCACTTGGATGTGTCACTGAAGTGAACTGGAGGGAGCCGAGCACCTGTTCCTGTTGTGGTCTTGAAATCCGTTGGGATTTTAGGAGTCTTTTGACAGATCCCGCTATTTCCTTCCTTTTCTTCAGAGGGATGAAAAGACGGTGTGACTGAAGGTTTCAATGGATTCTTTGCCATTGAAACTTCTGAGCTGGAGAAAGTCGAGACTTTTTGGGGCTGATCTTGAAACCCAGATGTTCCTGGAATTGGGTCACCTTTCTGGAAGCTTGCAAGCATTCTTTTGAGGATGCTGCCCATACCAGCCAATAGTCCAGGTAAGCCATCACCTGGACACCTTGTAGGCGTAGCTGTTGGATGATCGTTTCTGCGACCTTCGCGCATATCCTTGGAGCTATGTTGAGTCCGAAGGGCATGGCTCTGAAGGCGTACTGCCCTCTTTGAAGCCTGAATCCTAGGTAGGAGGAGGCTTGGTGATACATTGGAATGTGCCAGTAGGCATCCACCAAGTCTATTGAGACTGTGTATGCCTTATGGGGCAGTAGGGCTCTTATGTGCTTAAGAGTTAGCATCTGGAATTTGTTGTTCACTATGAACTTGTTGAGAGGGGACAAGTCCAGAATGACTCTGAGTTAGACGGAATCCTTCTTGGGAACACAGAACAGTCTTCCCTGGAACCTGGTGGACTTTACTCTCTTGATCACCATCTTGTTCAAGAGTTCTTGGACGTATTCTTCCAGGACGGGGGTGGAATGTTTGAAGAATTGGTGGAAGGTTGGAGGTGGTGTTACCCAACTCCACCCTAGTCCGTTCTTGATGATGCTGTGAGACTACCAATCGAAGGTCCAACGATCCTGGAAGAGGCGGAGTCCTCCCACCATTGGCATTTCATTGCTTCTGGTTTCCCGAGGGTTTGCCACCTCGGCCGCCTGCTCCCCTTCCTCCTCTCCCTCTGGATGGACGTTGAGAGGAGTCTCTGCCGGAGCCTCTACCTTTGGGACAAAAGGTAGCTGACTGCCTTCGTAGGCAGGTGTGAATACAGGTGACTGAGCTGCCACCGGCTGAGGAAGCAGCTGAAAGGTCTGTTGGGACAGAGCCACCAACTTACCTTATTGCCTTATTGACTTATTTTTTGTTTGGGTTCCCCCAGGTCCCTCAGTGTGAGGCACCTCGTATATCCACCGGAGAGTTGCTAATGCATCTTCCGGTGTATTTTGCATCTTCCAGTCTTGGATGGTCTGGGATGCATCTAAGGTATTTATCAAGCTTATTCTTAAACACATCTACGCTCACTCCTGATATGTTTCTTAGATGAGCTGGCAGCACATTAAATAGTCGCTGCATTATCGATGCTGGTGCGCAGTGGATTAATGTCCTGTGCACCTTTCTTAGTTTACCTGGAATATTTTTTGGCAGTATTAATCTACCTCGGCTTGCTCTTTCTGATATTTTAAGCTCCATGATGTTTTCAGTAATTCCTTCTATTTGCTTCCATGCTTGTATTATCATGTAGCGTTCTCTTCTCCTTTCTAGACTGTATAGTTTAAAAAATTGCAGTCTTTCCCAGTAGTCAAGGTCCTTAACTTCTTCTATTCTAGCAGTATAGGACCTTTGTACACTCTCTATTTGTGCAATATCCTTTTGGTAGTGTGGGTACCATATCACATTGCAGTACTCGAGTGTACTACGTACATAAGTTTTGTAAAGCATAATCATGTGTTCAGCTTTTCTTGTTTTAAAGTGTCTGAATAACATTCCCAATTTTGCTTTACATTTAGCCAACAGTGTTGCTATTTGGTCGTTGCATAACATATTCCTATTTAACATTACACCAAGGTCTTTAATTGCTTCCTTGTTTGTGATTGTCTCATTATTAGGTCCCTTGTATGCATACACCATTCCTTCTCTGGGGAGTAGCAGGTGCCGAAAACTGGCGCTTAGCCTGCCGCTAATGGGGTCTGGGTTTGCACTCATCCTGAGAAGATTTCCTCTTCCTTGACATGCCCCACTTGTTGAGAAGGTTCCGGTTCTCTGCGGCGGCTCTGTCCACGATCTCTTTCACGAGGTCGCTAAAGAAGAGATCTTTCCCCAAAATGTTGGAGGAAATCAGGCTCTCCGGGCCCTGATGAACATATAGAAATGCTTCGGCAGGGTGACGAGATTGGTCTTAGCGAAGGCCATGTAGATCTCTGGGGTCCGAGTGTCCCCAGCCATCGTCTCCAATTGCACTTGGTGAGAAAGGGAGGCAGCCAGTCTCTCTTTCGTATCCGGCTCCCGACGCAGAAGGTATTCGGAGAGCATGGGGAGGTTCTCATTAAACTGCCATCCTGCGACGTTAGCCTCCAACTTTCCTACAGATAAAGTTAACTGGATGTATTTCCAGTTTTTGTCGTCGTGAGGTAGGGGGAAGGAGAGGGGCCTAAATTCCTCCAATGTAGGGCAGGGTTTCCCTTCCTCCCCCGCCTTCAACACTGCCAGCAGGGACTTTTCAGCGAAGGGGAAGACCATGGTGGCAGGATCAAGAAAGGATGGATGTTTCTTGCTTAGGGCCGGCACCTTGGAGTTGGTCTTAAGGCAGCCGGCGAGAAGAGCTTGAGCCTTTGCATGGTCAAAGACAATGACCTCCTTAGCCTCGGTTTCCTCCTTGGAAACTGGCTCGGACTTGAGATGGATGTAACAGTCCGGATATGCTTTGAAACTAGGCCAAAATTCCAACTCTTCAAGGGAGATGACGCCTAGTTTATCATTGACGAAAATTCTTCCACTCGTAATTAGCATGTGCTCTGCATGCCTACAGTTGTTGGTCACTGGGCAAGGGGGAAGATCCTTAACATTGATCTTCCTGACCGTCTGCTTCGATAGACGGAGGATCTCCCTCTTGAGGTCTTCATGTCTTTTGCGAAAACTCTCGTCTAGGAGGGACAACAGGGCCTTGAGACTAACCTGGTTTTCCACTATCGACGGTGTAGGAGTGGAAGAGGTAGAGGGAATCGGTTCCGTTACAACAACGGAAGTAACAGAGGGGACGCGGGCAACGTCGCTCTAGGAGTCCGGAGCCTCCATATGCTCCTCCTCTTCTTGGCCCTAGGCCATCAGGGTCTTTTTGATGGTGTGCGACACTTCCGACATACGTTCCACCTCGTCAAGATGGAAGTCTTGCAGTGCGTCCGATACATCCGGTTCAACCGTCAGCTGGACGTAAGGGATCTCGGCTAAGGGACAACAGCATCCACTGATGCCTTTGAGAAGAGCAAAGATCTCATCTTCTCGCTCGTGAGATAGGACCCCATGGCGTTCTTTTCGAAACCACGCACCCATTTGCGCAGTTTCTCTTAGTGATGTCCCTGGCCTCCGCTGATGGAGGGATCTCGAATGCCTCATGGAGCAGGTCCTTGCAAACCGTGCAGACCTGCAGGTCCCAATACCGAAGGTCCCCCTTAGAGATGGAACAGCTGGCGTAGGTTCGGCACGCCAGGTGGCTGTAGAAGTCCGGGCACCGAACGCTGCAAAAGGCTCTTTCACATTGGATATACTCCTCCTGTGAAAGAAAGGGGAACATGAGTCTACAGAAGTCATGTACAATGACTTAAAGTAATGACTTGGTGTAATCTTAGATTAGTATAAAAGTTATTTAAACTTAATATAAGATTCCTTTTCAAGTGTAAGCTTAGGATAGGTAAGCTGGAAAAGAAGCAGAAAAGACACATACATGTGTATCCCACGCAGCCATTTGCCGTGACTCCACACCATAACTAATTCTAGGGGCTCTTTAAGAGCATAAAGATGTGGAAAGAATATCCATATTGAATAAAGCACAGCTTAGACTTCCTCCAGGGAATTAGTCATGGTAAAGGGGGAGATGAGTTCATTCAGCATAGAAGAAGAGGGAGAGAAATGATTCCTCCCTATCCAGATAGGTCCCGGTAAGGGACTGTGCATAGATGCACAGAGTATGCTTGAAGAATTTACTGCACAACTGTACACAATAGTTTTCTCTCTAGGGTATGTACTATACCAGAGATGTACTGGCTATCGTATTTAGCTATACAATAGTCACTGCGGGCACAAGGCCAGCAGGGAAGAGGTGACAGTCCACTGAATTAATATGATTAGGTGGCGCTGGCAGCGTGACGGGATGCCGGAAGCGCGCCAGGCGCCGGCGAATTTCCATCGAGGGGAACCCCTCCCTGTCATCAGTCTATGTGGTAGAGAGAGTACGAACCTTAGGATGATGGCAGATCGCCGGCAAGTCGGCGGCCCCCGGCAGTCAACAAGCAACCTGCGAAGGTATTCCAACACTGACGTCAATCAATGAGAAAGAGAGAATACCAGGTTACGCTGACGGCTGTTTCCGGCAGGGCAGAGGCGGAAGTGGACCGGCACTGATAAGTAGAGAGAAAGGATTGGGGAAGAAGGAGGGAAGGGTAGTAGCTCATTACCCAAACCTCGTCTTCCTCCGTAAGGAGTGTTCAAATGAAAGAGAGAAGGAGGCAATCTTTCATCTAGCCAGAACAGAGCAGGCAGTTGGCTAGAATTGCGGATGGCGGCCCAAGGGAGGACCGAAGAACACTCTAAGATAGTGACGTGTTCCGCCGGCAGACTGACTTGCCTTAAGCTATCCCATAGTTCGACTATATGCGGGAAGCGTAACAGTTCGAACTACCCAACGAAGGGACCGAGCCGAACCCGCAACCCACCGGCACGCGGTGGAGTTGTAGGACGGCGGACAGAGGTGGAATGGCTAGGCCAACACTAAAGGACTGAGGGGGGGAGGGGCAAGGGTCCTAAGGGGGAGTGGGGGGGAAGGCGTAGCCCTCACCGACACTCCAGGGGGTGGGGGGATTCTGTTCCAGAACCAGCACTATCCCAGGTGAAGGAAGAATTCATTATCCAGGCTAGGGTAGGTTAGTTCAGAGAGGGTACAGCACTAATATACTGTACTAAACTATAAAGAAACAGAATCCCCTGCCCTGCCTAACCTAGGCTGGGGAAGCGAGTCCCTAACTCGGGAAGGCAGGCGTAGGACAATTCGCTAGGCACAGGGAATAAGGGTCGAAACACTACCAAGTGTGGACTAATTGATGGTTTGGGGGGGTGTGGGGTATGGTGGGGTTACTGAGCTTGTGTTTCTAACCACCAAGCAGACTGTGAACAAGGAGAGGTATCTCGAACTGCTTCGTTTGCATCTTGAAGATTCGTTTCACCGCACCGATACATCAATCTTTCAGCATGATGGGGCCCCTGCTCATACAGCTAAGGTTGTTACCCGTTATTTCAGGGAAAATAACGTTAGTTTTGTTGAAAAATGGCCTGGTAACTCCCCTGATATGTCTCCAATCGAGAACTTGTGGGCAATTCTCAAGGCTCGTATCCGGAATGAAGACACTTCCACTCTTGCTAAGCTAGAGGCAGCGCTACGGACTGCTTGGGATAAAATCTCGAAGGAGCTGTGCGAGAAGCTCATCAACTCCTTCCCCAAACGCCTTGAAGATGTCATCCAAAGGAAGGGTGGCCATTGCAAAGATTAATTGAATGAATGATGAGTAATTACAAATAAATTCATAAATCCAAGTTGAGTTTTTTTATTTTTCTTGATTTTTTCTATCTGCCTTTCACTTTTATCTAATTTTTTGCTCAACTGGACATCACAACCTGCGCTAGCTGTACTATGGCTAGGAGCGGGGAAAGAAAATCCTAGCCTAACCTCACTTGAATACGATTCGAGGTAAAGAGGGCTAGGATGTAGCCTAGGCTACCTCAGAGGGAGGAGATTACCTTGGATAAGGTAACTGGGGAGGTGAGAAAGTATACAAAAGCCCTAACGTTAGGTGAGGGGCAAGGGAGTCGACTACCAAGATCACCGACACCCCTTGTATACATCCTTTAGGGCGAAAACATATGTGTAATCACTAAATCTTATATGTATAAATACCTAATATCTTCATTTTGTAACTTAACACTAGGAACACTTATTATATCATGCATGAGAGTAAACAAAAACTGCCTAGGCTATCGAGCCTAGAGGCTAGGCTAGCACACTAGCATACAAATCGGCTACCTACACTCGCCGAAAAATGATACTGTCGGCATAATGTAACTAATTCCTAGCAATGAAGACTAAATAACTAATGCTGATGATTAGTCATAAGACCGGGAAGGTTGTTCTGGCTAACTAAATAAAGCATGCGAGGCGAACAACAGCATCCGAGTCATGACGCCTCTTGTCAAGTCACAGCTCCGCCACAAACCACGGTATTTCAAGATAAAAAGGCGTTATTTTTCGGCTAGAGCTGATTTATACAATAAAAGAATATAGTACTCAACTTTCAAGAAGAAGGCGAGGCAGAAGATTGTGACATGATGGATCACTTAGCGAAAAACTGGGAAAAAGCATTTTGTCATAAACGCTACGTGAGAAGGAATGAGGATGGCGCGCTGCGGCGGCGTCAACAAAGATGGCGGCCAACATGGTGACCGGATCTTCACGTCGTCGAGTACCGTATCATTAACAGAGGATGAAAATTTAGTAACGGCTCCTCCAATAACTTGCCACACCCCCCCGCCCACCCGAAGCGGAAACGATATTTATGGTGCAGATAGCTATATGGCGTGTCAAGCATACGTCCCCTATTACAAAACGTTATCCTAAAGAGAAACCTTATGGGTACTCGCGCCAGAAGTTAGAATTCTGTGAAACCTTTATTTTAATTCTCTGGGAATATCTACTATAGTCATATATACCCTTAGGAAGCTACTAAAGGAACCTTCTAACAGGATGAAATGGCTTGAGCCCAAATATATATATATATATATATATATATATATATATATATATATATATATATATATATATATATATATATATATATATATATATATATATATATATATATATATATATATATATATATATATATATATATATATATATATATCTCCCGTTTCGTAAGCGTGCCTGGCGCCAATCCTGGCGCCATCTGTATTCCTTTTTGCGTAGCCTAACAACTCGGTGTTTTTTCCTGTGTTTCTCGCAAATCTTGGATTTATTCTACTTTTCATGGCTTCTCCAGCTTCGTCAGCCTCTGATAAGTTGAGTACCATGTCTTTTATGTATAAATGAAGGCTCTTGGTAATTTTTTAGTGATTAATAAGGTTTTATCTTTGTTACAAGAGCCGTAGCCTACCGGAGGCGTCATGGACGCTGTCGCTCGCTAGGTATAAGTTTAGTTAGTCAGAGCGACATTCCCGGTTGTTTTGCTTTAATAAATTTTAGCTATTTAGCGTTACATAGGATTTCTTTTCGTGCTTTAGTATTATTTTGGCGAAGTATTCGCCCATTCTGGCCTACGCTAGGCCATGTAGCCTAGTCGTATGGTCCTAGTACTTCATGCATGATTTTGGTTTTTCCGAGTGTATTAAAATTTTATTGAAGCTTTAGGCTATGTTTTATACATTTAAGATTATGTGGAATATTGCCAAGATAGTATACGAGTGAGTTTCGGTGATTTAGGTAATCGATTCTCTTGGTGCCTAGGCTAAGTTGCTTATGGAGCCTTAGTATACTTTCTCATACTCCCCGGTTGCTTTCTTTTCTTCGGAGAAGGTATGCAATCCCTTTCCCTCTGTTTAAGCCTTGGGCTTATCCCTAAGTGGTTTATCTGAATTAATTTTCGATAAAACTATACTGGGGTGTTACTGTACCTTCCTGTTCCAGTAAGTCTGGTTCAAAGAGGGACAGAACAACAGAGTTTTTTAGTCTGAGTCTGTGTTTGTCTGGCTTGGGGTAGAGTCTCCCTTGCTGACCTGACACAGACATAGGAGGCTTAGCCTCCTTAGGTCACTACCGAAGGTTTCTGTACGAGATGATTCCTTCTTTTGTGATCTACCAGACTAGTCCTTGTTGCTGTTCTCGGGGGAGGATAAGTTTCTTTTCCTGGGAGTAGCAACACCTTCCTTGCTCTGGTGCTCTGGGAGCTGGCAAGTATTGCTGGCCTCCCCCCTTGGATCTCCCTTAGGCTAAGATGAGTTTTTTGGCTGCGGGTGATCAGTCACTAAAGCAAGGTTGGTAGGACCCTCTTTTGTCCCTTGCCCTTCTATCTCTGTAATGGCCTAGCCATTACAGTACTGTACATCATTCTACATCTGGACCTAGAATAGGTTAGGATGTGGAATTGACTCAGTCCCTTGCCGGCCGGCAGAGCTGCTGGCCGGCAAGAGTCTTCTTTTTTGAGTGCTGCCCGGACCTCCCTTGGTCCCTCATCCATGCCTGCCTGCAGAGTCAGACGGCATTGGTCAGGAAGCCTGAATTAGATTCTCCCCTTCCTTATATGCACTCTTTCGGATTGCCGGGCTTGGAGGTAGTGTACACTCTTATCCCGGGATCCATTCTGTTTTCTTCTAGTGCTGTACCCGACCCGGCTGCCGGCCTATGAGGCCGGCAGCCGGGCAGTTGTAGTCCTCTGGTTCTTTTGCTGCCAGCTGGCATCGGTCCTGTACCTCTGCCCGCCAGCTAATGTCAGCCCTTGTCTGCCGGTCGCCAAGAGTGTGGCCGGCAGCCGGGTACTACCTTGTGTAGTGGTTGGTCAGCAATCATTGCCGACCGACATTGGCTGTGCCGGCCGGTAGTTACTGCCGGCCGGCACATGCATTTGAACCAGCGTTCTGCCGCCTTATAGCTGTTAACCCTGGTTAGGTACGCTCCTCGGACACCCCTTTAAGGGTATACTCGGTCGCGCGCGACCCCGACGCAAAAAAAAATTCTTGAAAAATCTGTTTTTGCAGTAGCCTAACCTCCTTTTTTTTGCCAAAAAAAAGGTCAATGAATGCTTAAAACTACTGTAAAGATAAATACTACTCATCTGCTGAAAAACTATTTATAATAAATATTTTTGAAAATTAAAGAGAAAAATAAAAAGACCTTACATAAAAATTCATAAAAAAAAATCTATACATATATACACAAATCCTTTTAGGAATTGATTCTTGAATGTTTAGGACACATCTTGATGTATTTTGGATGAAGTCGGACCCATGGAGGTGAAGATCTGAAATGAGAAAAAAAGGGTAACTTTTTTTGGCCAAAAAAATTTGTCCAAATTTCATGAATTTTTTTGGGTACCCAAATGAAATAGGAAGTGGCTAATGTTTTTAGGGAATAAACATATGTTATCCTAAAATATAAATATGTAAGAAAATCTTCATTATTTTGTAAATTACATTTATATCAGGGGCCATATCTAAAGATCATTTTTTGAGTACTTAGAAATTTCGTAAAAAAATACATATATTTAATATATAATATGATATTTATGCAGGTAAAAATATACCAAAATATCACAAATTCTATAGGGAACAAGAATATATATAGATAGGGCAACTTACGCTTCGGATATGTCCACAAAATGGCCGCCAACCACACTGACTCAGACTCCCTAATCTGTCACCTGAAATGCAGGAAGGGTATGTCAATTTCAAGGTGTTATTTACTAATCTAATTATTCTTGGATATGCATAAAAATTGTATGGTGGATTGCTGGATGATTGTCGATTATTTTACGACTATAAAATTAAAATTCTGACCCAAAAAAATTTTTTTGAAGGGAAATAAAATCGAAAAAAAAATGTAAAACAACATAATATTTTAGCTTAAAAAATTTGATGATATTCAATCAAAAAAGAAGTAAACAAAATTTTCCGACAAATAAACATCTATATGAATCATTACTCTGTGATAGTTCCTTAGTACGTAGTAATTTTTAAAAAAATGAGAAAAAACGAAAAAGTGGCAATCGCAGGAAAATCGAACACATACCTATATATACGCCATATCTGGCTAAAAATAAAGATAGGCATGGGTAACCAGATCATCTAGAAACACTTTCCAACACTATAAAGATATAAGTTTTGCGACACTACTTGCCAATTACTTATGGTAACATGACTAAGCAAAAAAATGCAAAACAAATAAAAAGGGGCACTCGCGGAAAAATGGCCAACATTCTAATATACGGAATTTCAGAAAAAAAAAATTTCAGCAACGTGCTAGGCAAACCATCAAGGCACATCTTCCGACAAATAAACATCTAAATGAATCATTACTCTGTGATAGTTCCTTAGTACGTAGTAATTTTGAAAGAAATGGGAAAAAACTAAAAAATGGCAATCACAGGAAAATCGAACACATACCTATATATACGCCCTATCTGGCTAAAAAAAAAAGATAGGCATGGGTAGCCAGATCATCTAGAAACACTTTCCAACACTATAAAAATATAAGTTTTGCGACACTACTTGCCAATTCCTTACGGTAACATGATTAAGCAATAAAATGCAAAACAAATAAAAAGGGGCACTCTCGGAAAAATGGCCAACATTCTAATATACGACATCTCAGATAAAAAAAAGACATGCACATGTTAGCCCAACCATCAAGGCACACTTTCTAACAAATAAACATGAAAAAAAAATCAATAATATACGGCAATTCCTTACTACGTAGTAAATTTTTACAAATATTGAAAAAAAAACAGAAATTGGCAACCGCAGTTAAATACCCCACATACCAATATCTACGTCGTATCTGACAAAAACAAAGTCACGCATGGGTAGCCAGATCATCTAGACACACTTTCCAACACTAAAAAAGCAAAAGTTTTACGACACTATTTGGCAATATCTTACGGAAAAATGACTTGGCAAAAAATGAAAAAGGGGCACTCGCGGTAAAATGGTCCTCGTGGTGATGAACGACATTTTAACTAAAAAAAAAATCATGCACATGGTAGCCAAACAATCCACCAAGACTTTCCACAACTGATAACCTATACAAGTTGCACCATTCTACGACAATTTCATAATACGTAATAACTTTGATAATTATGCAAATTACCTTAGAAGGGTAAACTCTGTCGCGCTCGACCCCGACGCATCTCAGAAATCGAGGAAGGAGTACAGCTACAGCGATGCACATCTGGATACTACTAGAGCGTGTAGGCGAGACACCTACTGCAGGTCAGTCACCCACAAATTCAGTCATGGGGATGAGTCACGTGAGAAAAACCTCTTTTGTTTTGACGCTCGGGTAAGTAGTATACTTTAAAGCTAGTTATGGTGTGTGCCGGCCGGCAAGTGCCGGCCGGCACATAACCTCCTATACTGTACCAGTATTCTTCAGTATAACAGATACTGTAAGAAGAAAACTATAGTGTGGGTTTTGGTACAGCACTGTGTGTTCTAACACTTTTGTGTTTTCTTGCACAGCCCTTTGCTGTTGCCCTACAGATAGGAAAGTGAGTTCTTTCCTGTCTATTATCCAGGATTTTAAAATCATTGCTTAGGTGTGAGCTCCACCTGTTTCCTCTGGAAACTTTGCATTGGTTACTCAAGAAGAGATTAACCATTCGATTTTATTATCTGGAAGGCTGCAACAATGGGTTGTGAGGGAAACACAAGTGTGTGTCTTTCCTTTCTGAATTGTTATGCTATACTATGCATATCCAGTGATACATAGTTCACTTGATACTCATGGAAATTTCTTCTCTTACAGGAGGACCCTCCGAAGTGCGGAAGTGTTTTCTGCAACGTCCGCAGCAAGAACCTCTGCGGACATGAGTTTTGTAGGAGACATGCAGCATGCGTTGTCTTTAAGGATGATCTCCAGTATTGGGACCCTCAGGTATGTACTGTGTGCACTAACCTGAATACTGAGGCCTTTGATTCCCCTAGGACTGCAGAATCAAGGGATATAGCAAGGGAGAAGCTTCGTACCTGGGTAAGGGGCTTCCAAAAGAACACTTCTGGACCTTATCTTCCAAGTGAGAAGATGAGGGCGTATCTTTTCCCTAAGGCATCAGCTGATGCAGTGATTCCCCAGCCTCAAGAGGAGATCCCCCAAGTTCAGATCCAGGTGGATGCTGAAGTCGCGGTCGCGATGCAAGACATCCAGTTAGATGACAGGATGTCTGACGTGGACGAGCGTCTGGAGGAAGACCTCCTGGCAGAAGCCCAGGATGAAGTTCAAGCCCCAGACGTTGTAGAGGAAGAGGTCGACGTGGTGTCGGCTACTCCGGTTCAGATTCCGGAGCCTATTCCCTCAACATCGGCCGGTCTCCCAGTAGAGCTGGGACAGGCCCTCTCTTCTATTGTTGGAATGATCCAACAAATGCAGAAGGAGAATCAGGAGAAGGCGGCTGCAATGGAACTGCGGATGCAGTGCCTTGCAGAATCACATGGGCCCCAGAAAAAGCTCAATGTGAAAGACCTTCCCTTGTGCTCAGATGCTAACCCATGGAGGTATGCTGAGCACATGCCGATGACGACTGGAAAGATCGTCATCTCGGATAAGCTGGGCTCAGTTCCCCTGGAGGAGGTGGAATTCTGGCCCAGCAAGGCATCATATCCGGACTGTTATGTCCGGCTGAGGAAGGAACCAGCTTCAAAGGAGGAGACAGAGCCGAAGGAGGTCATAGTGATGTACCATGCTAAGGCTCAAGCTCTACTTTCATCCTCGATGAAAGAGAGTGGCATCTCTAACTCAAAGGTAGCTGCATTGAGCAAGAAGCTCCCTTCCTTTGTGTCCTCGCCTGCTAGAGCCTTCCCCTTTTTACAGAAAGGGTTTGCGGCTGTACTAAAAGCAGTCGAGGCCGGCAAGCCTTGCCCCTCCCTGGAGGAATGTGAACCCTTGTCGCTGGCCCTGCCTATGGACCACAAAGACTGGAAGGACGTCCATCTTACGTTCTCAGTTGGAAAGTTGGAGGCTGATATTGCCGGACGTCAGTTCGGCGAGGACCTACCTAAGCTGTCTGACTTTCTTTTGCGAAGAGAGTTCGAGACAAAAGAAAGACTGGCTGCCTCAATGTCTCTTCAGACTACTCTTGAAACAATGGCAAGTGACCCCAAGGTCCATGAAATGTTCATGGTGGTGGCCAAGACTCATCTGGCCACAGTGACGAAGGACCTTTATGGCTTCTTCAAGGCAAGGAGAGCTTGTAGGGAGTTCGTGTTCACCTCGGCTACGGTGAGGCACGAGCCAAGGAAACTAATCTCCTCCAACATTTGGGGAAAAGACCTTTTCCCTACCGACTTGGTCAAAGAAGTTGTTGATAAGGCCACCTTGGAGAATAGAAACCTTCTCCAGAAGTGGGGCCTGGCTATCAAAAGAAAGTCTTCCCCGGATGAGGGTCCTCAACCAAAGAGGAAGACTATGAGGACTAGGCTACCGTCTCGGCCAGCCAAGGCTTTTAGACAGCAACAGCAACTGCAATTGCCCTTGCCTCCAGTGCCCCAGATGGTGGCACAAACCCCGACCACTTTTCAGTGGATACCCCAGGCTGTGTCGACACAGTCCATGGCATTCTTCCTTTCGACCAAAGCCTAGAGGAGCAACCAGAGGCTCGTCTAGGCGCCCCTCAAGGGGAAGGGGATTCAGGGGTGGTCGTGGTCAGGGAGGCAAGACCTCAGGACGGCAGTCCAAGTGAGATGATACCGGTAGGAGGGAGACTTCTGAAATTTTGGGATCGATGGACCTTCGATCCCTGGGCCCACAGCCTACTCAAGAATGAACTGGGCTGGAGCTGGTACAGCACTCCACCCCCGTGCCTTCGGTTTTTCCAACACTCCACCCCCGTTCTGGAGGAGTACGTTCAAGAACTGTTGGAGAAAAATGTGATCCGAAAGGTGAAGTCCATCAAATTCCAAGGGAGGCTGTTTTGTGTTCCCTAAGAAAGACTCGGAAAAGCTCAGAGTCATTCTGGACTTGTCGCCACTCAACAAGTTCATAGTGAATTGCAAATTCAAAATGCTAACACTGCAACACATGAGGACCTTACTGCCCAAGAGGGCATATTCCGTCTCTATAGACTTGTCAGACGCCTATTGGCACATTCCAATCAGCCGTCGACTCTCCCCCTACCTAGGGTTCAGGCTACAACGAAGACTATACGCCTTCAGAGCCATGCCATTCGGGCTAAACATAGCCCCAAGGATTTTCACGGAGCTTGCGAGCGCAGCTCTCAAACAATTACGCCTAAAGGGAATTCAGGTAGTAGCCTACCTGGACGACTGGTTGGTGTGGGCAGCATCCGAGACAGAATGCTTGCAAGCTTCCAGTCAAGTGATCCAGTTCCTAGAGTACCTAGGCTTCAAGATCAACAGAAAAAAGTCTCGACTTTCTTCATCTCAAAAGTTCCAGTGGCTGGGAATCCACTGGGACCTTTTGTCACACCGTTTCTCCATCCCGGCGAAGAAAAGGAAGGAGATAGCGGGTTCTGTCAAGAGACTTCTAGATTCCGAAAGGATATCAAGACGCGAACAGGAGAGGGTACTGGGCTCTCTCCAGTTTGCTTCAGTGACAGACCCAGTGCTAAGAGCACAGCTAAAGGATGCAACCGGAGTTTGGAGAAGTTATGCATCAAACGCGCGAAGAGATCTGAGAAGACCAGTTCCGCTTCGGCTACGTACTCTTCTCAGGCCTTGGTCCCAAGCCAGACATCTAAAAAGTCGGTTCTTCTTCAGCCACCTCCCCCGTTGGTGACGATTCACTCAGACGCCTCAAAGGAGGGGGTCACTCTCATCGGAAAAAAGTCCAGGGGACTTGGTCCAAACTATTCAAGACTTTTCACATAAACTTTCTAGAAGCTATGGCAGTGCTCCTTACCTTAAAGAAAGTCTCCCCGCGTCACTCGATCCGCATAAGGTTGGTGATGGACAGCGAGGTAGTTGTGAGATGCTTGAATCGACAAGGATCGAGGTCACCACCTCTCAACCAGGTGATGTTGGCCATTTTCCGATTGGCGGAAAAGAAGAAGTGGTACCTGTCGGCAGTTCACCTTCAAGGAGTCCGCAACGTGACAGCGGACGCTCTATCCAGGTTCACACCGATAGAGTCGGAATGGTCCTTAGATGCAGGATCATTCTCCTTCATTCTGAATCAAGTCCCAGAACTGCAGATAGACCTCTTTGCGACGAAAGACAACAAGAAGTTGCCCCTGTACGTGTCCCCGTACGAGGACCCCTTAGCGGAAGCAGTGGACGCGATGTCCCTCGACTGGAACAGATGGTCCAGGATTTATCTGTTCCCTCCTCACAACCTTCTGTTGAGGGTCCTCAACAAACTGAGATCCTTCAAGGGGGTAGCGGCAATAGTGGCCCACAAGTGGCCGAACAGCGTGTGGTTCCCCTTGGCATTGGAACTACAGCTGAAGTTTTTACCGCTACCACATCCAGTTCTGACCCAGCGAGTCTAGAAGTCGACTGTCGGCGCTTCATTACAGAAAACCCGGACCCTGCAGCTCATGATTTTCTCTCCCTAGCGGTGAGAAAGCGTTTCGGGATTTCGAAAGCCAGCATAGACTTCCTAGAGGAATATAAGTGCAAATCTACTAGAAGGCAATATGAGTCATCTTAGAGAAAATGGGTGGCCTTTGTCAAAGCGAAGAATCCGCAGGAGATCTCGACAGACTTCTGCTTATCTTTCTTCATCCACCTCCATGGTCAAGGGTTGGCGGCTAACACGATTTCAACGTGTAAGTCTGCTTTGACAAGATCGATTCTATATGCCTTCCAGGTCGACCTAGGTAACGAGATCTTTAATAAAGTTCCGAAAGCCTGCGCTAGGCTCAGACCTTCAGCACCTCCAAAGCCCATTTCATGGTCTTTAGACAAAGTTCTTCATTTCGCTTCTCTGTTGAGCAATGAAGAGTGTACGTTAAAGGATTTGACACAAAAAGTTATTTTCCTATTTGCACTCGCGTCCGGGGCCAGGGTTGGTGAGATCGTAGCCCTCTCGAGAGAGGCAGGTCGTGTTCAGTTCCTGGATGGGGGAGAACTGAACCTGTTTCCGGATCCTACGTTTCTCGCCAAGAATGAGTTACCCACCAACAGGTGGGGTCCCTGGAGAATCTGCCCTCTGAAAGAAGATGCATCTCTATGTCCAGTAGAATGCCTAAAGGTCTTTCTTCATAGAACTTCAGACTTCAGGGGTGGTCAACTATTCTGAATCAACTCAGAGCGAAAATCACATATTTTATTCGCAGAGCGGATCCTGACAGTACACCCGCAGGTCACGATCCGAGGAAAGATGCCTCATCCTAAAATTTCTTTAATTGTATGGATTTTGAACATCTCCGTTCATACACTGGCTGGAAGTCTTCCAGAGTGTTCTTTCGCCACTATGCGAAGCAAGTAGAGGAACTAAGGAGATCTGTGGTAGCAGTGGGTCGCGTCGTTAGCCCTACTGTTTAACTCTGCGAGGAACAGTGGTTTTAATTGGGACGATTAATTCCAGGGTGAGTGTGTAGTTACATACTGTACTACAAACTAAATGAGGGCACTGAGTTGCCCATATAGACTGTTCCATTTCCAAAGGTGAACCTAGCCTAAGTGCAGACATGTGTGCCGAGCGTTTCTAACGCTAATGTGATTGATTTGTAATACAGACTTTTATGACTTTGATACCTCGGTATCTTAAAAAGTGGCATTTAATGTTTTTCTTTCAGATAAACAAGTTCTGTTTACTATCATACTTATGCTTAATGTTTTGGGTTATCCTCTTCCTATATATATATATATATATATATATATATATATATATATATATATATATATATATATATATATATATATATATATAATTAATGTTAACCTGGCTATTTATTGTCTGTCAATAAACTGGTTCTTGAGAACCTTGCGTCTCTTTCACCTGTGTCAATTTATTGGTATAATTGAGCATTCATTCTATGTACCTTATCTGGGATAATTCTAATAGAATTATTCCTTTATGCAAGCTATGTTGCATTGGTTTTCCTCCTATGCGGATATAAACCTTTGTCCAATACAAGTATTGTGCGGAGAACTGGTCGATATTTCAAATTGACGCAGTGGTTCTTTACAAACTATGCTTTACTTAATATAGGGTGAGACCACTATATTAGCTTGCCTGGTATTCATACATAGGTATATGTACTCTTCGAGACTTTTCCAGAGTCTAGTAGGACTCTTCCCTGTAGGGGGCAGGAAGCTCTAACATGGTTTATAGTTAGATGAAAAGATGTATAACGGTAACATCTTAGGTCTCTAGGTCTAGTCGACCGGGAAAAATTACCTCCGGGGAGTACGGCACGTTCTGAGAATCCACAGATGCAGTAATGCTCTGGTATACTTCCATCAGGACGACATGGCTTGAGCCCAAAAAACGGATTTTGAGCGAAGCGAAAAATCTATTTTTGGGTGAGATGGCCATGTCGTCCTGATGGACCCGCCCTTGCCTTTCTAAGAAAGGGCTGTAGTACCCCTCCCTACATACAGTATCTGTAGCACCTCGTGTACGCTACAAGGAATACAGATGGCACCAGGATTGGCGCCAGGCACACTTACGAAACGGGAGATAGGGAGCCTTGGGAGCGGCTCCCCCTTCTTCTTTCCCGAATTCGTTTCTTGCCAATTGCCCCCTGCGATATGAAATCTCTGTTCGGGGTGCAGATTGCCATGTGGCGTGTCAAAAATACGTCCTCTGATATGTCGCGATATCCCTTTCACGAGGGATATTCGCTCCAGGAATTAGAATTCTGGTACCTTAAGGTAAATTCTCTGGGAATATCGCCGTAGTTGTAATATACCCTAGGAAGCTACCCTATAGGAACTTCCATCAGGACGACATGGCCATCTCACCCAAAAATAGATTTCCGTTATATATATATATATATATATATATATATATATATATATATATATATATATATATATATATATATATATATGTATATATATATATATATATATATATATATATATATATATATATATATATATATATATATATATATATATATATATATATATATATACATATATATATATATATATATATATATATATATATATATATATATATATATATATATATATATAAGTAAATATATATATATATATATATATATATATATATATATATATATATATATATATATATATATATATATATATATATATATATATATATATATATATATATATATATATATATATATATATATATATATATATACGGTACATATATATATATATATATATATATATATATATATATATATATATATATATATATATATATATATATATATATATATATATATATATATATATATGTAAGTAAATATATATATATATATATATATATATATATATATATATATATATATATATATATATATATATATATATATATATATATATATATATATATATATATATATATATATATATATATATATATATATATATATATATATATATTGGTGTGCTACTGTCTTAAGCACACATTTGAGTATGAGTTGTTTTCAGATGTATTTAAATGGTTCACTGAATACATCTTAATGGTTTTTAAGTTTTATTGTTAATAAACCACAGAGTTAAACATCTCCATCACTGGAGGAAGCTGTGTTGGTCCACATGACCAATTCTGGTGAAGTTTAGATATGAACTGAACAAATTACCGATATCACAAATATCGTATGCTTGCTTTAATTTAGCCAAGTGACGGAATCGGAAGACACCTGCATCCGGTGACGTCACAAACTTTCACACGAGGAGACAATGTGTTGACATTAAGAAAGAATGTCAATCTGCGAGGTTAGCATTATACATCCTGCTTATAATTTGAATGACTACAGCAAATCTCACGGTTAGCTCTTCCAACCAACATGACATATTACGTCATTTGTTTTAAACATGTAATATTAACTATTCTAATCATTACATTAGCTCGGCCAGCTATCTCAATTTTTTTTTACAAAAATTTAACAACAAGCCGAAACATGGTTATTAGGTGTGACTGGACATACGTATTATTCTTTGTTTAACATTAGCCATAACCAACTGAGGACGAATGTCCAAATAGGCACATCAAAAAATAATAACAATAATGCATACAAAAAAGATAATACCAAAGCAAAAAGAAAAATGCATGATAAAACCAAGATCATATATATGGTACATTGCTAGCAAATGATTACATGGTACCAAAAAACAAAATAAATTCTGACTTACAAATGATTCGGTAACTTGATAAAGAATAATTGTTACCTTTGTCAGAAACAAGATACTCAATTTTTAGTGCACAAACACGAATTCCTGGTACGTACACGTACCACGGTTTCGTACATATATATACATATATTTATATATAGGGCTGATATATTTTATTAGATGCCCATAGATTCTGTTATATATTTTATTATATTTTTTTTTTTTTTTTTTCTCTTTTCTCTTTTAACATTCCGGCTCATATATTTTTATTAGATGCCGAGAGAAAAAATGATTTATATCCTTTTATTTTTTTTTATTTTATTTTTTTTTTTAAATGTTGTTTTAAATGTATTTTTAACAATGCAAATGTAGAGAATTTCTTTAATTACATATTACTAGCGTACTAATCAGCTTTTCATACAAACATCTTCCTGACAAATTACTCCCTTAGCGAATAAGGTGGCCACTCATACAGCTTTGAACTGGATCAGGTAGGGGGTATTGTCAGGGCTATTCAACTCGTTCCTTTGTAGCTGCTTGCTGTGCCGTAACCTACGCCAAACAAGGATGTTCACGGCGATAAAAATTATCACCGTTACACACAAACTAGCCAGTATTATGGGGTGAAGAATCTCTTTATAAGTCGGTGACAGGTGGTCCTTTTCGGTAAGTTTCATCAACCGCTTTGCCACACTTCCGTTGTAGGGGAGAGGAAGTGCGGGCATTGTAGAGGTCCACGTGAAGTTCGCGAAGTAAGCTCGTTCTCTGATGATTGTCCGTAGACCAGTCACCATGGAATTCGGGGAAGTCCCGATACAGCCATCTGCTGCGACGAAGATGTGGTTGAAGGATGTGGATCCGTCAGGGCATGATACATTGAAGCCGTCCTTGTCGTATCGTATCCACGAGCCATTATTTAGTCTGCAATTGAATTCTTTATTGTCAAAGGGATAAAGCTTATCCAGACAATTTTCACTTGTATGGGAGAGAGCACCGTCTAGCACTATACCTAACTCGCATGAATCCATTAAGTTTTTACGGAATTCAAATGAGTCAGCTGTACATATTTTTCTATCCATTGCGTCTGAACAGTGAGTTAATTGATTCAAGTCTTTAATGACCGTATATGTTTCCTTGTCTGGGGAAATCAATACGTGTCCTGTCAAACTGGATATTACTGGATTTGAGTGATTCGTCATAAAAGTCGGAAATGGTGATATCCTGTAAGATTGCCAGGCATCAGAAGAATCAAAGGGAATTGTAATCCTAATCTTGTTATTATCTACGTTTACTGTAATTAGGCTGTAATAAAATTCTAACCTATGTTCGTCTAACAAAGGAACATAGCCTAGTTTATCCCTTCCGTTCTCCAGAACTAATTTTAAGTAACGTATAGGCAACAAATGGGGCGACAATACACCTTTAGTTGCTAACGTGATAGCTTCTACATAATCCTTGGATTTCTCAATGAAATGTGCAATTCTGTTATGTATGTGATCTATCTTTGAATCATAATACGTTAATGTTGCTAACAAATCCTGTACTTCCATAATTTGAACGATATTATCTGAATGTTCATTTAACAAATCCATAATTTTATTGATTGAAGCTAACTGATCTCTTAGTTCTGACATAATCAATTCATCTTTATGAGTCAAGAACTCAATTTTCTTATTTTGATTACTAATTTTAAGACGATTGGAAAGTCCTAATCCTAAACTTGCAACAGACCCAAAGATGCTTAATGCAGCATAAATGAACGGATTCCGTCTTTCTTTATGTTCGTGTCCTACAGTCCACATCAAAAGGTCATAAGCCAAAGATCCTGTCTCTCCAGTCTTATTTTTCAAGTCATCAGATAGCATCTCTGCAACTTTTAATGTTGATCCAAGCAAACTCTTAGTAGTCAAATGAAAATGTCTCCTATGCAACTCATCCAATGATGCAGAAAACCTTGAAATGGCGGTTCTTAAGCTAGTGACATCATTCTCTTGAAGAAAAATTGCTTGCATATGCACTTCGACAATTACGTTGGTTGATGTAATAAAAATGTCTTCTTGTCTTTCAACTATATTGCCATATTTAAAATATATATTCTTAGTCTTAGAACTCATCCCATACGAGAAAAATGTCTGAGCGAACAATATCACTCCCAACAACAAAAAATTCATCTTGGAAACCTGTAACGAGAAAAAACATATGTAATTACTCCTGTATTAAAAAGAAAAATTTTAGTTACACAAAATAAAATTTTTCCTCACTTCTTTTCCTCTCTTTTCTTTTTAATTTCTTATGTGAGACAATGGTACTATTCTCTCATCCGTGGGTTGGGCTACGTTTTGAATTCTAAACCTATTGGCCGTTAATGTTTCCAAAATGTTAAATGGGCCTTCAAACTTAGGTGTTAGTTTATAGTTGAGCCCTTTTCTGACATTGATTTGAATATAGATGTTATCACCCACGGTATATGTTTTAGTTGGTTTCGCTATTTTATCATGATTCCTTTTCATTATGATTAGTGATTCTTCTAAATTCTTTCGAAGGATATCATATCGACTTATACTTGCATTTATACACTCTTTTAAAGGATTTGATAGATTAGTTGTAGGCGTTAATACATGGAAAGGTGTTCTAACTGGGGTACCATACAATGCTTCATGCGGTGACATTTTAATTGATATATGATATGAATGATTCAGAGTACTCAGTGCCGCCGGTATTGCAATATCCCAGTTGGGGTCTGATCCCCCTAGTGTTACCCTCAATATATTTAATATCTTCCTATTTGCTCTTTCCACTAGCCCATTCGACTCTGGGTGATATATCATGGTATTGATCTTCTTTATGTTGAGGAATTCACACAATGAGGTAAGAAAGTGATTTTTAAATTTACCACCCGAGTCTGAGATTATCATGTGTGGAATTCCATCTTTACAAATGTAACAATCGTAAAACTTCCTAGCGCATTCAATCGCAGTTTTAGTTTTAAGCGCTATTAGTTCTGTATATCGAGTTAAAGCATCTATAATTACTAAGAGGTGCTTATTTCCTCTGTCTGACTCGTAAAATCCTGTTAACAAATCTAAATGTATTCTTTCAAAGGGTTGATTGGGAACAGGATAAGCTCCTAAGCTGACAGGTGTTTTCGTATGCCCTTTGTTTTCCTGACATGTGCGACAATTAGCTATGTGTCTTTTTATATCTGTAAGCATTGTATGCCAATAAAACAATGATTTGGCTTTCTGTGACATTAATGAGAACCCAGGGTGTCCATGTAATGGATTTGAATGCAACCAATTCAGGACAGTGGAAATAAGTGAGATTGGTACTACTACCTGGTCGTTAGTTACATGTGGTGTATTGCGGGTTTTCCTTGTCACAGTCCTACACAGAATATTATCTTTGATTATATAATTCTGCTGCTTATACTTTATATATTCTTTTTCTTTATGATTGCCTTTCAAAGCATTTATAATTGTTTCTATTTTCTGATCTTTTCTTTGCTCAGTCTGTAACAATTCAGCACTCCAGCCTAAATCTTCTTGTTCAGATATTGTTTTTACAATAGGCATGGATGTTGATATATCTATTAATTCAGCTAAAGACTCCGTACAAGATGACACGGGGTTGCGTGATAATGCATCCGCAATGATATTTGCTTTCCCAGGTAAATACCCGATTCTTGCGCCAAAATCTTTTATGATTAAATGCCACCGAGTTCGTTTAGGGCTGTGATTGAAGCCTTTAAAGAACTCTGTTAGTGGTTTATGGTCAGTAAGAACCTTAACGGGATAACCGTAAATTATGAACTTAAAATGCACTAGCGAATTAACAATAGCTAGTCCTTCCTTGTCTATTACTGCATACTTACTTTCGGAAGTTCTCAATTTTCGAGAATAGAAAGCTATCGGGAAAAACTGTTTATCATATTGCTGAAGCAATACCCCTCCTACTCCTAAGTCTGAGGCGTCTGTTGCAATGAAGAATTCCTTACCGAAGTCAGGAAATTTTAAGATAGGAGAACTACACAGTTCATCTTTCAAAGTATTAAACGCCTGTTGATGTTGCTCAGACCATATGAAATCTACGCCCTTCTTCGTAAGATCAGTTAAAGGAGCGGCTATTATTGAATAGTTGCGTATAAAACGCCTGTAATATCCACTACAACCCAGAAATTGCTGTATTCCCTTGACATTAGTAGGTATGGGAAAATTACGTATAGCCGACACCTTATCATGGACTACTTTAAGACCTTGGCTTGACACCATGAAACCCAAATATATTAATTCTGTTTTGAAAAATTCACACTTACTAATCTTTACCCTTAAGTTATGTTGTCTTAATCTCTGTAGTACTAGTTCTAACTTACGTAGATGTTCTTCTAAGGTGTTGGAAAAGATTACAAGATCATCCATATAGGCATGCAATATATCCCCTAACAAGTCTCCAAACACTATGTTAATCATTCTTGTAAATGTTATAGGAGCACAATGTAAACCAAAAGGCATCCGTAAAAATTCATAATGTCCCCTGGCTGTGCTGAAGGCTGTGTATGGGATACTATCTTCTTCTAATGATATCTGGTGAAAGCCTTTAAGTAAGTCCAAACTGGTAAAATATTTATTCTGACCTAACAAAGACAAAATATCGTCCGTACATGGCACTGGGAATCGATCAGGGATCGTTTCCTCGTTTAGACGACGAAAGTCGACGCAGATACGCCATGTTCGGTCTTTTTTCGGTACAACTATTAAAGGAAAATTATAAGGGCTATTTGATTTTCTAATGACTCCTTCCTCTAACATTTTACCTACTTCATCATTTATTTCATTCTGGAATTTCATAGGGAGTCTGTACGAGGGTACATATATAATTTTTTTCTTGTCTTTTAACCTTATTTGATGCTCGATCACATCTGTTTTTCCTAAGGATCCATCCGTAGTGGAAAAGACATCTGTATATTTAGTTAAAAGTTCAAAAATTTTCTGCTGAATTTCTTCGTCCTGAATGTCCTTACTGATTTTATTTTTAATAGATCGTAAAAGGGATTCATCCGCAACTGATTGAGAGTGATTGATTTCAGCAACGGTAAGAATACGATGTTTATAAACTTCTACATCCAAGATATGTTGATTTTTGTGAATTACTAAAGTGTTATTTAAATGATTACAGACTTCGATATTACATTGCTGATGTGAGCCTACTGTATAAATAGCTTGTGTGACAGACAATCCGTTAGTTTTCAAAGTATCGGAAAGGATTAATATTTCAGATCCCGGTAGTGTTTTCTTTATTTGCACTATTAAATTCGAAGGTATGTTTGGTTCGATATATTGCGTGCAAGATGATATTACGGGTGAACGAGAATTCTGCTGGGTCGCGTATATTATTTCTTTATTAGTGAGACAAGTTATTGGTTCTTCAACGTACGTTACGGTTACATTTGTCGTCTCCTTTTTATCCAAAACTGACTTTAAAGTATTAGAAGACTTATAGAATTTCCCTTTGATATACACGCCGTGCTTTGCAGGAGCTAAGATAATGTTTTGATTTCCCATAGATGGGTATCCTATAATTACAGCTGGATACATATTAATGTTTTTCACAACAACAAATGTATCGGCAAACGTGCGATTACCGACTCTGAACTGAATATGAGTTATGCCTATGACGTTTAATTCATTATTTCCTATACCTGAAAGTCTAATTCCTGATTTTTCAATCGGAAAGTTCGAAAACAACAAATGATGCGTCTTCAAATCCATAATATTACGTGGACTACCAGAGTCAAAAAATAACGTAAAGGATTTGTGTTCTAAATTTACAGCACATAAGGTTGGCCGTAACTCATTTTGGCTTATTATTGTATGAATTCGTTGCAAATCTACG
>NC_090750.1:11616629-11620009 GCF_036898095.1 Palaemon carinicauda
TACTCTCTTCACTTCTTTCCAAAACTTCTTTTTATTCTCTTTATATGAATGACCCAATCCTTGACCCCACCTGCCCTCAATGCCACATTCACCTTGCGCTTTACTTTCACATTTTTCTCTCTATATCTTTCATAATTCTCTACACTATTACTCTGCAGCCCTTTTTCAGAAGTCCTCTATTTCTCTTCCACTTTTACATTCACTTCTTCATTCCACCATTCACTGCCCTTCCTCATGTTGCCTCCAACAAACTTCTTGCCACACACATCACTTGCAATCCCAACAAAATTTTCTTTTACTAACTTCCATTCCTCCTCTAAATTACCAGTTTCTCTTCCGTTCACTTCGTCATATGCCATTTTCAACCTTTTTTGATATTTACTTTAACCCCCGGTTTTATTTGCTCTTCAACCTTCACTAACTCCCTTTTACATCCACCTACTCTATTCCCCTACTCTTTTGCTACAACTAATTTTCCCTCCACCAAAAAATTATCAGACATACCCCTAAACACGTGCACGTCCTTCAATCTTCCAATTAGTCTTTCAGTTATCAACACATAATCCAATAACGCCCTTTCTACCACTCTCCCAAATGCCACTCTTACCCATGTATACTTGTTTTTATCTTTCTTTTTGAAAAAGCTAGAATTATCACCATCTCTTGGGGGACAAAGGGGTGGGCGGAGATAGACGACTTAGAGAGCCGTCTGGCTTGGCGTAAGTAGCGTTAGAGAAAGTAACATTTGGTAACTCTGATGCCTTGCCCGGCCCCCCACGCTTTCAGACCTTAGTCCGAGAAGTTTCTGAAAGTAGCAGAATTTCATGTAAAAAGGCGACACGAGGTTTACATAGACAGATAGTGAATTACAGCCTTAAGAAAGCCCTCCCTCCCCTCTCCCTCTCTCACACACTGCTCTGAGTCTTGTTTTAAAAGTGTTCAGTACTTATAGTGTGTCCTCTCCAAAGTGATAGTGTGCCCGCATATACTGTGTAGTGAGTATTTATAAAAGTTCTCTAAGAGTTTTTAAAACGGGTCTCTAGGAAGGTTAGGTATTTGTATTGTGATCTGGTTATCTACAGTAATTTCATTCAGTATAAAATTTGAATATTGTCTTATTCACATATAATTGACAGCTTTTGTATACTTTTCATTTCAGCATTTCTTTTGTGTAAGGCTACGGTTTACTAAGATTTAACATTAGTCAAGTCATTATATAATTTTCAGATCATAACAATTTTGTCTAAATCTAAGTTTTGTTCATACTTAATATTTGAAGTGAATCATTTTGTTATGTAATTTTTGTTTTTCAAAGTGTTGTAATTTATATAGAATATATTTATTTTTGTTAGAAGTGTATTATTCCAATCACCATTGTTTAGAAAACAATATGCTCTTATCCTGAGCTGTAATAAGTCAAAAATGATTCTTAAGAGTAATTACCGAGGTTAGTTTTGAGTGTACTTAAGAGACCTTTGGAAATTGAATGTTTTGTATATTACTGACTCGAAATTCGTGTATTAATATTTCAAAGTGTAACAGTTTAAATGTTTAAGCAAGCAAGTGAGTTTGGAATTAAAGAAATTTATTAACTTGCCAGTCGTAGTATATATTAAATTATATGTTTGGTTCCCAGTCGCGAGACATTGTATAGTATACTTTAGTGCCCAGATGAGCAAGCCATAATTGTATAATATATTTTTGGTGGCCAGACCCGGAGCCATCATCATATTATAATAATTATGAAATCACGTGTGCTAGTGATATATATATATATATATATATATATATATATATATATATATATATATATATATATATATATATATATATATATATATATATATATATATATATAATCAACAGGCTATGATAGTCCACTGAAGAACAAATGCCTCCGACATTTCTATTCACTCCCGTCTTTTTAAAGTTTTCTTATACTAGATTATAACCACAAACCTTCTTATTTTTTTTTGTAATCTATCGTCTTTTCTTCCTTTCACAGATTTTCTGTAATCTCTATTGACACACTCTATTTTTCTTTTTGTCTTGGTTCGCAATATTTACCTTATCCTGCCCATATCCATTTCTTTTCTTACATGTTGTTAGAATATCATCTACTTCAGTTTACTTTATCTAGTTTTTATTGTTCTGACTCAGAGTGATATTCCCATCACCATTCCTTCCATAGCTCTCCAGGTTTCTTATTAATAATCAGTACTGCTAGGGCCATCTGAATATGATGGTCTCTTTTTTAGATAAAGTTAACCATGTTTATCCTCACTTTAGTTTCGGTCTCATGCACAGGGGAAACGTTTACTTACTTATATACGATTATGAATCAATCAACCATTTCAACAATTTTAATGCCACAATGCAATGGGGATGAAAAATTAGCCTAACAGCTTACGTATACAAATTTTATATATACATATTTGATATCTTTTTTATTTCATAATTGACAGATTTCGACCAATCTGAGTTGTATGTAAGATTTTTAAAGGATTCTTGAAAGCCCTGGAATCTTTTGTCTATCTTTCATTGCCCAATTTTATCAATATTTCCTCTTTTACACTTATTTCATCATGTTCAAAGAAAAAAAAACATTTCATTCAATAGTTTTTTCTTCCAAAGATTAACAACCTAATTTAAATCGATTTCAAAATATTTATTCGTTTTACCGTAATTTAGTAGGAGTGGGCTGGACCTCTCATAACTATAACGACCTAAGTTATCATCTGATACGTACCTTACACAAAGTTCATCTGGTTGTGGGAAGGCGAGGAAATTGATGATATATTTTTTCTTTTCTTTTGAAATGTTTGTATTATAGTTATAGATTTTGAAGATCTTTTAACACGAGTCTGTTGATAGAAATGATGACGCAATGTTCTTCGTCAACGTTAATTGACACATAATGTAATCTTTGCTGATGCACTATGCATTTGATATTTTCTTTCACATCCATTCTGTCTTATTTGGAGACAGAGTATATCTTATAGCAGAGTCTGTTATTATTATTATTATTATTATAATTATTATTATTATTATTATTATTATTATTATTATTATTATTATTATTATTATTATTATTTTATTATTATTATTATTATTATTAAGTACAAGAAGATGTTAGCAAAATAATCATTTCAGACCCCTTTCACTGTATTTAAAACCACCTCTGGATATCCTTCAGTCCTCGTCTAAACAGCCCAAGGTCCAGCTGGTTCCATCATTAATATTCCATCGGGGCTTTTCTTATATAGGGGAAATGGTGCGAGTCCAAGGTTCTTTATAAATAAACATTTCGCGCGCTGAGGCTCATTTTTCATATAGTTTTCTTACATAGAACTTAACCCTTTTATTATTTTCGTTATTGC
>NC_090750.1:11623009-11625509 GCF_036898095.1 Palaemon carinicauda
ATTATTTTTATCAATTTGAATTATTATTATTATTATTATTATTATTATTATTATTATTATTATTATTATTATTATTATTATTATTTTGCCGGTCAGAATCTATAGTCTTTGTGTGATTTCACCTGGGGCTCTGATCCCTAGGTCGTTAAGAGAATTCAGATATTAATGTATAAATAATATATGGGTTATTTGAATGTAAAACACGTCTAAATGTGCAAAATTTATCATTAATCGGATGCCAAGTCACAAACATACCAATTACCTACGATGGTGAAGATGGGTTGATTTCAATTCGACAGGTATAAGTACAGAAAAATTCTCATTGACTATTATTTTTCTTTGTGACCAAGTGGTATGTCACTGTACACACAAATTTTCTGAACCAGGCTTCGACTCCCGGCCGGTCAGAAGCTATTTTCTTTGTGTGATTTTGCCTGGGGCTCTGATCCCGAGGTTGTTAAGTGAATGAAGACTTTAATGTATCAAAAATATATGACTTCTTCGTGGCCAAGTGGTTTAGTCACTGGGTATACAAGCTTGCTGGACCAGGGTTCGATTCCCGGCCGGTCACAAGCTCTTGTCTTTGTGTGATTTCGCCTGAGGCTTTGATCCCGAGGTCGTTGAGAGAATCCAGACATTAATGTATCAAAAATATATATGGCTTATTTGAATGTGAAAAACACGTCTAAATGTGCAAAATTTATCATATATGTATATATATATATATATCTATATATATACATATATATATATATATATATATATATATATATATATATATATATATATATATATATATATATATATATATATATATATATATATATATATATATATATATATATATATATTGAGCCCAACCTCACGTGATATTTTTAGTTAAGAAAATTCCAACAAATGAGTCATTGTAGGACTGGTAATGTATTACTGAGGCGATAAACATTTCAAGGACAACTAAATATGTTCCAAGGCTCCTAGTTGCAACTTTAGTCTAACCAAAGTGGCTATTCCAGCCCTTTTGAATCTAAAACCATAAAAAGGACCAGTAATTGCTTGAGGCTATCAAATAACCTAAACTCTAATAAAGACTTGGTGGTTGCTTTTTGGCATCAGGAAAATTAACCCTGAACAAATCAGATTGTTATTGTAGATATATCAACTTGAAGTGTAAACATTTTCCAAGATTTACGTATGTCAATCTTGTAATTTTGATACTGACAATACTCCTGTAGCTGCTCAGGTCTATTCTCTTATTTCAGCTATAAAATCCTCTTGGAATTATTTACAACTATCCAGTAATCTAACTCATAAATGTAACAAGGGTTACTTTATACTAGCCAATCATCTAAAACTAGGAATTCCTCCAGTAATGAAATAAGGTTATTCAGTCATCCAGATACTTAAATTCCAATTTCAGTTTCATGAGGATATACAGAAATCTTGATTCTAAAAATACGCGGATAGTTGTTCAGGACTACGCAGACTCGCTGTTGGTAGAACATGATATTCAGTAAAATAATCAGAATATGAAATATAAATATTGTCGGAGAAGTCCCCTCTTTCATGTACGCTCTTTTTTTTGCAACTGCAACTCTTAATCTTTTCATCGATGAGGAATTCCCTTGACCGTCGACAAGGAATTATCTTTTGATATCCAATATCCTTTCTTTGCTGATGAGAATTCCCTATCTTTCATCATGAGGAAAATGGTATTTTGTGAAAGATGATCTCGAACTACAGACCATTTCATCGAAGAAAAACATTCTAATAAAAACATTACCATTGAGTTTACTATGGGTTATATATATATATATATATATATATATATATATATATATATATATATATATATATATATATATATATATATATATATATATATATATATATATATATATATATATATGTAATTTTTCATGGCCGGATGCAAAAGCGATTGTAGACGGACTGTATCAAGGATGACCTTCGATCAAAGGGATTAACCGGTCATGAAGTGTGGCACAGATGTAGATGGAGAACGCTGGCCAGAAACATCGACCCCACATAAATGTGGGAAAAGATGCACTCAAAGAAGAAGAAGAAGAAAAAGAAGAAGAAGAAGAAGTAACAGTTATCTTCCCATGATCCATTAACGGATAGATTGTCTATTTTATAGACTTAATCATTCCATCTAGGTATCTATTTTAGCCTATTAATTGTCACGCATGACAAACTATCAATAGATAAGTAAGATAATTAGTCAAATAATATTTCAGTCAATAACGGGTATGAGATTGTAGTGTATGCATTAGATACTTAGTTTATCATTATGCAATGTTTAAATGAGGTTGTTAATTTTTACCTGTAATGATGATAAACTTTAAAGAGTGCCAGTGTCGGGAAACTTTCTGAAAACAATCCTTTACGTTACTTAGGGCCCATTATTTTCAAAGTTTTGTGGTAGATTACCCAACAAATTAACTATATTATAGATAATTAATTATTGTTCTTCTCTTCCTTC
>NC_090750.1:11630509-11643009 GCF_036898095.1 Palaemon carinicauda
CCTTCAGTGCCTTATCTGACTTGATGGGTGAAGGGTGTGTGGTCCCGCGCTCTCGGCTGGTTTTTTGGCTAGAACGCATTTCGGGAGAATTTCTCCCAGGGTTACTGTTCCCGTATGTTGTACATACGAGTGGAATTCTCCCAGAGTTACTATTATTGTATTATTTTGTAAACCCTTGCCTAATATTTTTTTTTTCTTTTCATGCAAGATTTAGTGAATAAAAGTGAGAGAAATATAAAGAAAAAGGCATACACAGATGAAGAACTGTCTGAACTTATGAACACAACTGGGGCTCTCTCAGAAATTCATGCTCGGGAAGGCCCTAATCACCCCATGGGCCATGTCACGGCTGGATTTACCCTTGCCCCGATCCTTGCAGTCCTTGATCACCACTGTCTGCAATGTACCATCACCAGGCAGTGCTGCAGGATCACCAGGGACATCTTTCTCAGCCAGCAGCGGTGCATTGGTGCGCTGTTGTGAGTGCCCGGTCAAGTCCGATAGGAAGACGCGTCACAGATGGCATCTGTATCCAGTCTGTGGTGACTGTATCTAACAGGTGAGTGTATATATAGTACTGTATGTGTTTCATTGATGTACTTTGAGTCATTTGAAGCATAATTTGCCATACTGCAAGTGTTGAATAGAAAAAAATTAATTTGGTATGTACTGAAAAATTTACCATTTTTTGTCTGTCTCCCATACAGATTGTATACGAGCTGGGGAGATGGGATTCAGCCAGTACGTAGTCCCATGACAGTAGAGAGTTCTACACCAACAAAAAACAAAATTCGGAAATCATTTTTTTTTTTGGTCAATTTAATTAGTAAAGTACTCCAAGAAAAGTCTATTTTTTTTCTGTATTTTTGAAAAAAAAAATAAAAATATGATTTACAGGAGGATTTCATTTATAATAGCCTCAATAAGAGAGAAGGAGTTATATTTCATTCGTATGTGTTTCAAATAACAAAATTTTCAGGATAAGTATTTTATTTTAATTATTTAATTACCGGGTGAAATTCACCAAGGGTTACCTTTCATGTTACGGAAATGGAGGGTTACCGTTGTAGGGTTGTTCTATCAATCCCTAGATTCCCTGCATACGGACTTGCATGTACAATGTGGATGGCTCGATCAATTAAAGAGGAAGGAAGAACTACCATTGCACAAAATTCCCCTCCTTTCATCTCGTAAGCACAATATAAGATATTTTCAATAAAAAAGATCTCACAAGGCACCTTCAGAAATGACAGATAACTCTCTGATTCTCCTTTAATCACTTCTCTCACTCTTTCCATCCATTCCTCTTTTTTTCTGACCCTCTCGGACTTCTATTTCCCAGCCTCCTAAGCCAATCAAACTGGCTTCATCAGGGCATTTATTCTTGACAACCCCTGGTCATGTCTTTGGCCACTCACATATATTCACCTTCACTGCTCACATCTCTCTCTCTCTCTCTCTCTCTCTCTCTCTCTCTCTCTCTCTCTCTCTCTCTCTCTCTCTCTCTCCAAAACTGTAACTCTCTCTCTTACTTCTGATTGCTCTTCAGGGGAATTCACATCCCGTTCTTTATTTTCTCTATTTTGGTGGGGGTCTTCAATTTTTTTTACGTTCTTTTTCCCTCTTTTTTGTCCTATTAATTAATCCTATTACTGCACCTCTAGAGAGGGCATCAGCTACCTTGTCAGCTTTACCTTCTATGTTATGAAAACCCTTAATATTAAACTCTAACAATCTTTCAATCCATCTCGCTTATCGAGAGGTCAAATCTCCTCTGTAAAAGAGGTTATATAAGGGGTGATGATCACTTTGTAACTCAATTGACTGACCAAATAAAAAGAACCGATGCCTCCCTAGAACCACAAAAATGGCCAATGCCTTTCGATCGAGTGTACTATAATTCTTTTCTGCCCCTTTTAATGCCCTGGGAGCAAAGAAAATGTGTCGCTCTCTACCTTTACCATCTCGTTGGACACTACGCCACCAATAACCAAGCTACTTGCCTCTGTTGTCATTGAAAACAGGCAATCAAATCTAGGATATGCGAGTAAGTCATTGCTAGTTAAGGCAGCTTTCAAGTGGTTAAAGGCCCTTTCTTCTTCCACTACACAATTTATTACTTTTTGTTTCCTTAAAGCATCTAAGGGTCTCACTATCTCTACTAAACCTCTTATGAATCACGGTAATACCCAGCGAGCACTAGGAACTCGGCCATTTCCTTAGGGGTTCGTGGCCTGGGAAAATCTCTAATAGTCACCACTTTACTGGGACAGGGCTCGATACCTTCTGGGGTTATTATGAGACATAAAAATTTTACCCTTTTACAGAAAAATTTGTACTTTGAAAATTTTATTTTCATACCATTACGTCGAAATGCTTCTAAAACTTTACGAATATTATTGTTATGTTCTTCGGCCTTTTCTTCTCTAATTATGATATTGTATAAATAAACAAGAACATTATTGCCAGATAAGGGAGACAAAATCGCCATCATATCTTTAGAGAAATGACATGGAGCATTTTTAACACGGAAAATAAGAAAATTAAACTGAAATAGTTGATCATTAGCTATAAATGCCATTTTAGATTTACTGTCTTCCTGACTGGGTATTTGATAGTATCCAGATTTTAAATCAAGAGTTGTACAATATTTACTATCCCGTACCTTCCTAATTCTTCGATCGAGGACAATGGAAATGCATTACCCTTAGTGACTGCATTCAACTTCCTATAATTAACACACAATCTTAACGAGCCATCCTTTTTCATAACAACTACAATTGGAGAAACCCAGGGGTGTTCGGTCTCCCCGATTATCCCTTGTTCCCTTAATTTACTGATTTCCCTTTCTATCTGTCCCTGGAAATGAGTGGGTACCTTATATGGCCTTGACCTGATTAGGTCCACCTGCCCAGTTTCAATGCTAAAGGGAAATCAATCAATCCTCCGGGTGGCTCATCTCCAATTGCAATTACATCTGAATAATCATTTACAATATCACTAACTACAGGTTGATATTCTGAAAGACATAGTTATCGTGCTTGTATAATCAAATTCTGAATGCGTTCGTGTGTGCGGGCTGGAGTTGTGGCTACCAGCATCCAATTATTAGCAATTTCACATAACTCTAATTCACACACAGAATCACTTCCTAACAAAACTCTCTTTGTTTTGAACAATTAACTATCGTTATATCAGCTCTGTTGTCTTTCATTTCTGATAAGCCCTCTAAGATTAAATGCTCCCAATTGTCATTGGGTTTAAAAACGACCTTGGTTCCTTCCGGAAAAAGCCGACACAGGATCACTGATATGCTTATAAGTGTCTGGGGAGACAACACTTCTCCTCTCTCATGTACAGCTGTTACCTTACTTAAATTTTTCTCCGTGCCTGCTCAAGCAATTACACTCTCATGACTTTCTATCGGCACAATGTACCATCCTGCTTTTACTGTTAGTGTATCTTTTCCTCCAAAAATGCATATTTGTTGACTAGTTATGAAATAAATTCCTAAAATAGCCTCCATTCCTGGAATTCCCAAGGTGGGCAGCAGAAAAAAATCATGTGTAAACTTCACTGCTCTCACCTTAAAGTTGATGATCGTTGTATGGTTTATGCGTAGTTTATTTCCTCCTGGCCTGTCGAGGACGATGGACGCAGCTGACGGTAGTAGGTTTGAGGAGAATCTTTTTCCAATAAGTGAAACGCTGCCTCCTGTGTCGATCAGCGCTCGAATGAATTCATCTAGCAGTTCAATCCTAACTGCTAACATTCCAAGACGGCCATTACGGTATATGGGGCACGGGCCAATGACCTTAGCTGCAATGCTGCCGCTCCCTAGTGCTGGCAGGGTGGCGGGTGAGGTCAGGAGTACAGATAGAGGTCCCAGTGCCTGCCTTACCAAGTCCGTCGTCGTTACTTCCATCGCTGCCTCAGCTGCTGCTTTGGCGTTTTTTGCTGGGCACTCTTGAGATAGATGCCAGTAGGCCTGACAAGTGTAACAGTGGGGGGATCCATGGGTGGGACACTCCACTCGTTGGTGCCCCTCTCCCCCACACTTCCAGTATCTAAAGACTCTTCTTACCAGCTGACTGCGTTCTCCCCTCTCCCTCTTTGAGGGTTGGTGAGTGCCTCTCATGGCTGCCACCTTCTCGGAATTGGGCCATTTATTCACAGTCATTTTTTCTTCTTACAAACTGTCTAGAATGTTTAGGATTGCTGTCACTACGTCTGTTGACGAGCGATTGTCATCAAACAAATAACCACATAAATATGGATTTACTAATCTATGAATATATTTATGGGCAAATGCTTTTTATTTAATCACCTTCTGGGATATTGGCACTCCTGGTAGCAAACGAATCACAATACCGAAAAATGCGAGTTGCAAAACTAAGAAGGGATTTACCTTACCTAGTTTTGGGTTTCCAATTTTCTTTTTTGTCCCCCTTTCTCGCTTCAGGTAAGGCATACTGTAAATGGAACATAATTTTATTTCAGTATAGTGTCTTAAATTTTCTTGTGGCCAAAACATTATTTCAATTTCTGGAGCATCCTTCAGCAATATAATAACTTTTTCTCTTTCCCATATGTGGCTACTGCAAAGTCTCTCAAAAACGCCTCGATAGACTGAAACCCTGTTAGGCCGTTGATCATAAAAAGGCAAAACACTTGCCTGTACTTCTGGCAACTTTTGAACTAGGATGTTATCTTCACTCAGCTCTGCATGTGTACTTTCACTTCTGTGCATTTCGACTTTTGGACATTCATGTATGTAGGATATGCTGTGGTTGCGAGACGCTCCTTTTCTCATTTAACCAAGAATCTGTACATTAATTCTGCCAGGTTATTTAACCTACGTTCTAAGTCCTTTGTTCGATGATCGCGTCTATATTCTTCCTCTGCCTTGCTATATCCAACTGCTTCAACGACATAAAATAAACAGGGTCAAGAATTCCTTCCTTATTTTCTTGCAATAAAACAGCTCCAATCCCATATCCGATTCATAAACTTTGATAAGGAATTTTTCGTTGAAATCCGGTGTTAGAAGTATCGGTTTCGAAGTTAATATGGGCGTCCTTAGATTTTTCACGTTTTCTGGTATCTCAATAACGTAGGTTCGGTCACTGCTCTTCTCAAAAATTCAGAATGGTTTTTGGAAATCGTTGGCAAGAGAGGATTGCCTTATCAAGAAGTAAACCAACACGTACTTCCATCCTACTATAAACTGTCTGTTTGTACTCTTACTACCAAACCTTTTCTCCGTTTTTTCTTAACTCATTTTCACGCCTTTTAGGGAGAATTTCTTTAACTTGCCAATCCTTTTCCTCAAATCCTTGACATTTTCTCCTTTCGTTTCCTCTCCAATTTCCCTTTTCATGCAAAAATTTTCTATGATTCTTTGCTAAAGGTTTCTTCTCGTACTTCCATCGGGCACTCGTTATGCTTTCCAGCCATCTGACAAATGTGACATGCAGGGCAAAACTGGGTCACATACTTATGCAGGCCAGGCCAGAAAAAGTATTTCCTTCCTTATCCCCAAATGTCCAGTCTTGTGTGCTATTTTGATCACCTGTGTTCTCAACGGTTTGGAATCAATATCTGATGGTTTATGCCAATTCAGCATTCCTAGGGATATTGGTGGGTCCATGAATCCTCATAAGCAACCCATTCTCAAGATAATAACAGGTCGGAGAATGCTGTGACTCTGTCTTATCCACCAAACGGTAAAATAACTCTGAACACATTGCATCCTTCCGTTGCAATCCTTCCAGCCTTTTCCTATTCACTTGTCCTACTTATAATGCTTAGTTTTCTACTTCTTCTAGGTCCATTTCCTCTTTCTCTACTTGTCCACTCGTCTGCCGTTCATCTTCTCTCGGGCTTACTCGGGAGTTCTCTTTCTGAGCACCGTGAAGGGAACCCTCTTCTCCAGAAAACAAATCTTCCAGGTTCATCGATCCTTTGGTGTCTTTTTCTTCTTCAGCAGCCACTTTCTTCGTCCTACTTCTGGTCAACACAGAGCTAGGAAACAGATACGGGTAGTCCTTCTTGAGTTCAGTCATAGAACTATACTGCAATGGTTTCTCTGTTACAATGGGTCAAGGCACAAATGGCTCGCCACCAACTTAACTACCGAGCTGGACTCCTACTCCTTTGACAGCCAATGAATCCTTTACTGTAAAATTGAAATTACCTGTCACACACTCGCAGGACAGTTTCAAACAGCAAATAAGGGTAACCTCTTCACATCTTATTCCTTCCAAAATATAGAGTCTCCTGTGAGAGACTGTTCCATTAACAGGTGTACTCCTCGTAAAACAACACAATGGTTGCAATCTATGTCGCGCAATATCTTGAGCAGGGTTTGCTCACCCTTGTCTATTACTGCTAACATACCTTCATAAATATATGGTTTGAAGGTATTCACGCTGTTTGAGGTTGTCCTGTTCGTAGAGGTTGTCCTGTTCGTAGTGTAAACGGTGGCTAGTCTATTTTCCTCTCCGTCCTTTCCCATTGGTTTATTCGTCTTCGCATTCTGTGAAGTTGAATTACCCTTAACCATTGGGTGACTGCTTTCAGTTGGTTTGACCAACATTCTTTACTGATATCCTATAATCTGCAATACTTAATACAGACAATATTATCCTTTTTCTCATCTCTCACGATACTTGAATGAGGACGATTCGACGATTGTTGCTGAGGTACTATTGCATTATGCTTTGGAAAAGTATGAGTGCTCCTTCCGCTGTAACTATTGAAGTTCACATAGTTATTATTGAATTGGTTTCCATGGTTTGGCGAATACACGACACTTGGTTGGAATGGCGGTTGAAACTTCATATCCCAGGAGGGCTTACGACTGATAATATTATAATCTTCACTAAGCCCAGTGGATTTATCATATTTCTTCAACTCTGTCTCTCTCTCTCAAGTACGTCAGAATATGTTCAAAAATTCCTTGTACACATTGTCCTAGTACTATTAATTCCTCTAAATCAGCTATATCCCTCACGTTGGTATCCTTTATCAATCTTTTAAATCATTGTTGTACCTGATAAGTGCAGTCCAGGAAAGTAACTTCCTCGTTCTTCCACAAACTTCAGAAATTTTCATTATAATACACCGGTCATCTGGTACATTTGCAGCACACTCCTCTTCACATCTTGATAGTCCTTCCTCTGGTTCTGAGATGAGGACAGGTAAGCATGGCGTCCTTACCCAAAGAGTACACTCTGCAATAACACAGACCCTTTATCTTCTGGCCATTCCATCTTTGATGCGAGTTTCAAAATGATTGAAGAACTGGTCAGGAGCCTTTACTGTGAATCTTGAAATTAACCTCTGGGCGCTCGTCACATTAAACATGGGATTGTGTATAGCTGGAATAGTATCTTTCTGTGATGCCGACTTTGCATGGGTATTCAACAGTTTCAATTCCCTTGCGTGTCTCTCTTCTTCTATCTCTTTTCTCACTGTCTTCTCTCTTTTCTTTCCCGTCTTGCAATCTTTCTGGCTTCTTCCCTTTCTTTTACTTCTCGTTCTACCTCTCTTTCCCTCGTACTTTGTGTTTCTCCTTTTTCTTCTGCCATCATCTTCAACTTGATCAAATTTAATTCCGTTGCAATTCGCCAAATCCTTTTTGCTTTCATGCCTTTAGGTATTTGGCTATCTGGTCCTTGTTTCGTTATGAATTCTTCCTCTGTGTCCTCTAACAGTTCATAAGCTGCTACAATATCTTGTTCCGACAATTTCCTTGAGTTATCAACGCTTCTAAGACAAGACACTTGATTTAGGCTTTCATCATTCCACTCGTTGCATAGCCTCCAAATGCCATTAAAATTGAGAGGAGTACCACTGAGCTTTAGTTACATTACCTTTTGACAATTTCTGAACATTTGTATTTTTCAAAAACTCTTGGATATTAAACTGTGCAATCTTGTACTTTTACAAAAAAAAAAAAATTTGCCTCACCAAAAATATGTCGTAATAATACACAGAACCCTATCAACACTGAATTGTTCAAATCCTCAATCTGAACGCGGCCCTGTTATCATCAATATTTAGAACAGACTTGCTCGATTCTGGGCGTTGGCACAAAAATATATACTATTATAGTCCCGTGTCTGGGAACAATATATATATATATATATATATATATATATATATATATATATATATATATATATATATATATATATATATATATATATATATATATACATATATATATATATTATGGCTCGCAAGCATCAAAATCTCTTGAGTTCCAAACTCACCTTTCTGCTTTCACATTAATTTGTTATATTTGAGTAACACCAGAAATTTGAGAAGATTATACAGCTCCAAGACAGCAACTTATAAAATGACTGCATATGGAAAGGTTTCTCAAGTACACTCAAAACAAAACTGGTAATTATTATTAAGAACTATTCAAGACCACCTCTTACTTTGATTCTTAAACAGGGATACGAGAGAGAGTACTGTGAAAAACACTGGTGACCTTGATAATATAGTCTTTAAAAGAATAAATATATTCTTTAAAATTATATTTTAAAATAATTTACAAATAAAATAAATCACTCGAAATATTAAGCTTGAGAAAAACTTAGATTAAGGTAAAAGAATGGTTACACTCCTAAAATTAAATAATCGCTTGTTTCACTGGAAAATAAATTTTATACCAACATCTATTCCTGATACTTAATGAAAATAGTTAAACTTTACCACTCTAATGAATAAACCTATAGAAATTACATAAAATAACTGATAATCTTACCAGTTTTTAGCTCGCACAAAGTATGCCAAATCAAGCAGAAATAAGTATACTTCATATTTTTATATAAATCTCCGTGGGCCAGTTATAAAGATTTACGCAAAACCAAAGCTCACCAGAACATGAATTTAAAATTTGTTGTAAAGTTGTAGTAACGTTTTAATGTAGTACACACTATATACATTGGGCACAATTTTAATCCTTTTAGAGAGGACATACACGAGGTACTCGAGAGAGGGGATGTTGGCTCTTTCAAAGGATAGACGGGTTCTCTTCTGCCCTATGCATCCTTATGAGCACATATGTATTGACTTAGTAACTTCTACACTATTCTAAAAGATTAATCTCGTGGCTTGAGGGCAGACACTTATCGACGGGTAAAATACACACTAGATAAAAATTATGGGAACCACCCTTGCTTTAAAGGCAACTTTCTCTGTCTCTCAAAAGCCCCACCCACCCCTGTTCTCAAACATTAAAAAAGATAAACTGTAACAATGCAGGTTTTCGGAAACCTTCCAAAACAAGTGGCATATATAACAACTGCCTATTTTCTCACAAACATGCTGCAATACTAGGATGAAAACAAAAAAGATTACAGAAACCCTCGTTCATACCTCGTATAGTTCTAACTGCATGCTTAATCAACGTTATTTAAGACTTTGTAGCAAAATGAGTGAAATAAATTATTTCTTAACAATAATATAAATTTACATATACGGACTCAAATGAAGAATACATTGAAATCAAGAACGAAAGTTTTACATTATTACACCTACATGAGAGGAACTCACCTTGAGAGCTGGCTATTTACCTCTAAAATACACATATGAGACATGTAAATAAAATATTTACTTCATACTAGACCAGCATCGTAATTGTGTTTATGTATATATATATATATATATATATATATATATATATATATATATATATATATATATATATATATATATATATAAATATATATATATATATATATATATATATATATATATATATATATATATATATATATATATATATATATATATATACATACATTATATATATATATATATATATATATATATATATATATATATATATATATACATACATTATATATATATATATATATATATATATATATATATATATATATATATATATATATATATATATATAGGTATATATATATATATATATATATATATATATATATATATATACCTATATATATATACCTATATATATATATATATATATATATATATATATATATATATATATATTCATATATATATACATATATATTTATATATATATATATATATATATATATATATATATATATATATATATATATATATACCATGCTAAGCGGTTTATCTTAGCAATCCTTGTTTGCCAGCAGTTGTACTAGTGTAATCAGATGGCGTATGGGCAACTGTATGGATTAATGAGAACTTTGGGTGTGGAGGAAATGCCCCACTAAATCTTGATGAAGGCAATGGCAGCAGGCTGACGGATTGGGTTTAAGGCGATAAAGAATCTGTCTCTTCGGCCTGATGCCTGGCTGTTGATCATATGATAATTACTATATATATATATATATATATATATATATATATATATATATATATATATATATATATATATATATATGAATATAAATATGTATATATAAATATATATATATATATATATATATATATATATATATATATATATATATATATATATATATATATATATATAAAATATGAATATAAATATGTATATATAAATATATATATATATATATATATATATATATATATATATATATATATATATATATATATATATATATATATATATATATATATATATATTGGTAGCCATCATCATTTCCCCATGGCCACACTGAAATTAAAACGGAAACCACCAAACAGTAAGCTTTTAGAAGAAGAGGAAAGAAAAATATTTGCAATTGAATCTAGAAATCACAATGCAGTCCTAGGGACTTTGAGAGACGAAGAACAGACAATTATTAAAGACCAGTTTGATATCAAGGATATATATTAAGTCAGTTGGCAAAGAGGTCTTGGGACACGCAGTTACAAAAAGGACACAAAGACAGAAATTTATTGTTGAAAGTTTTCAAGGAAGTAATAGACATTACAAGGTAGAGCAGGCTAAGTATTCCGGTATCGATTGTGGTGTGAAAAGAAAAGCCAGGAATGACTAGATAGAATATTTCGACAGTAAACCCGATAAGGCTGACAAAGCTATGATTTATGGTATTTCCTATGGTGTAAGAAATGCTCATAGAATTATTGAGAAAATCTCGACGGGGTCAAAGAAGAACAAACATATACCAATCAATACGAGGAGGGGATCTGATATAACGAAAATTGAAGGAAGGCAACGTTGGATGGAACACTTTAGTGAGGTCATGAATAGGAGATACGAAGGGAATAATTTGATTGATATACCTGAAGCTGATGAAGACCATGATGTGTCCATGAATATATTTAGTGTTTAAAACTAGAGACATGGGAAGCCTCCATATTCAAAAGAATTATTGCTAAGATGATAGTGGCCAAAAATGAAGTGACTCCCAGAATACTTATAAGATTATTTCGTAGAATGTGGCATGAAGAAGCATAACCTGATGAATACAATATATATATATATATATATATATATATATATATATATATATATATATATATATATATATATATATATATATATGTAATTATATATATATATATATATATATATATATATATATATATATATATATATATATATATGTCTACATACATACATACATATACCAAAGGCACTTCCCCCAATTTTGGGGGGTAGCAGACATCAACAATGAAGACAAAACAAAAAGGGGACCTCTACTCTCTACGTTCCTCCAGCCTAACCAGGTACTCAGCCGAGTTCAGCTGGTACTGCTAGGGTGCCACAGCCCAACCTCCCACATTATCCACCACAGATGAAGCTTCATAATGTTGAATCCCCTACTACTGCTACCTCCGCAGTCATCTAAGGCACCAGAGGAAGCAGCAGGGCCTACCGGAAATGCGTCACAATCGCTCGCCATTCATTCCTATTTCTAGCACGCTCTCTTGCCTCTCTCACTTCTATCCTCCTATTACCCAGAGCTTTCTTCACACCATCCATCCACCCAAACCTTGGCCTTCCTCTTGTACTTCTCCCATCAACTCTTGCATTCATCACCTTCTTTAGTAGACAGCCATTTTCCATTCTCTCAACATGGCCAAACCACCTCAACACATTCATATCCACTCTAGCCGCTAACTCATTTCCTACACCTGTTCTCACTTCATCTCAAACATATTCAATTTCTGTCTCTCCATCACTTTCATTCCCCACAACTCCGATCCATACTTCACAGTTGGTACAATCACTTTCTCATATAGAACTCTCTTTACATTCATGCCCAACCCTCTATTTTTTACTACTCCCTTAACTGCCCCCAACACTTTGCAACCTTCATTCACTCTCTGACGTACATCTGCTTCCACTCCACCATTTGCTGCAACAACAGAACCCAAGTACTTAAACTGATCCACCTCCTCAAGTAACTCTCCATTCAACATGACATTCAACCTTGCACCACTTTTCCTTTCTCGTACATCTCACAACCTTACTCTTACCCACATTAACTCTCAACTTCCTTCTCTCACACACCCTTCCAAATTCTGTCACTAGTCGGTCAAGC
>NC_090750.1:11651992-11656992 GCF_036898095.1 Palaemon carinicauda
GATATATAGATATATAGATATATATATATATATATATATATATATATATATATATATATATATATATATATATATATATATATATATATATATATATGTTATGGGCCATTCCCATCAAACATTACAAGAGTCTCAAACACAAAATAAAGTCACTAACAACCAAGTCCACAATAGGTGGAATGGCCGCAACAGAGTGTACAGAGATGGAATCAAGGAGGATAAAAAAGCTGAAAATAAAACTTTAATATTTATTACAAACTTTTAAGAAGGAAATGACCACTGAGTCTCTTACAAAATACATTAAATAAACCAAATCCAATCATAGACTGAAAACATAGAATAACCAACACTCCTACATCATTTTAAGACAGACTATACAATTACACTTTAAAGAGAGGACCCCGAAAGTAATAATGTCAAAAAGTCAGAATAACCTAACTTATGTTACACACTAAATTCATAACAAAAAATAAATTGCTTCCCTTAAGCGAGCTTCAAAAAAGTTGTACTGGCAAACACAGCCTTCAAATCAGAGGGTGAGGAGATTAATATATAGTTTTGCCAGACAATCCATGGACACGGCCGTCCGACAGGTAAACATTCACTTTAGCGTCGCGAGACGATCAACGGACACGGAGGTCCAAAAAGACACCACACCTTACCAGTTGGCAGAGAGGTCCCCTTGGCTAAATCACTGAACCAAGGGTGAGGTTGGATAATCCAAATGTCTTCCAAAGGAAGACAACAGCAGAAGCGAAAAAAGGCAGATCTCAATTATCCGACTCAGTCAGTCAAGCACTCCCCTTCTTTAAGGTCCAGAAACGACTGTCTCCACCTGGACACTCAGAGCCCAAGTCACCTCCAACACCACCCGTGAAAATAAAACAAGCTCATTGTAATTAAAACTAAACAACAAGTCAGAAAAGTCGGGGAGGAGGAAACAGGGTCATTACGTTCCAAAAGAAATAATTACTGCCAAAGTGACTTAAACAAAACAAAAATAATTTACGTTAAATGTAACACATACTAACACCTCACCATACAAAAAAAAAATTTTCCACAAGGAAATTTTTCTGCAAAGTATTGAACTCAACTCAAAATTTTAAAGAAATACAGTGGTCTGTCCAGGAACATCCGAAAATAAATCCTTATAAATAAAAACTAACTTTTTCAAAGATCCTTGTTCTGCAAAATTTGAATGTGAAACCATTTCTGAAAAATTTTCTAAAGAATGTTCATTATCATTAGGCCATTCGGCACCATCAAAACAATCATCATCAAAATTACTCACATCTGGAAAAGAAAAAGAATTAATACCATTACACTTTGTAGTATTACCAATTAATGTCACGGGAATAACTTTGTCACGACCTTTATAAGCTTTTAACATATTTATGTGACAGCTGGTAGGATCTCCTCCTTTCAGGAGTTTCAACTAAATAATTAACATCGCTTAATTTCTTAAAAATTTTCCACGGTCCTGAAAATGCAGCTTTTAAAGGGTTTCCTTGAAAGGGAAGCAATACCAACACATTATCACCTACTACAAAATTACGCTCCTTAGTATTTCTGTCAAAAAAGTATTTCATTTTCTTTTGGCTACACAATAAATTTTCACCAGCAAACTTCGAAGCCTTCGTTAATTTTTCACCCAAATTACTAACATAATGTAATAAATTTATATCAGGGGCGTCCCCCTCCCAAGATTCACGAACCACATCCAATGGACCACGCACACAATGACCAAAAATAAGGCTGAAAGGTGAAAATCCTAAAGATTGACTCGGCACTGACCGAAATGCAAATAATAAATAAGGTAGTTCCTTATCCCATTAGGAACCATTAACCAAACAATATTTTTTTATCATAGATTTTATGGTTTGATGAAATCGTTCCAAAACACCTTGACTTTCAGGGTGGTACGGGGAAGAAGTCACATTTTTAATTTTCAACTCGGCCATCTTCTCCCTAAATAATTTACTCATAAAATTAGACCCACAATCGGACTGAATTACTTTAGGCATACCGAACCTGGTGAAAAATTCAATTAACACTTCAAAAATTTTAACAGTTTTTACATTTCGCAGGATATCGAGACATCCTATCCATAATTGTTAAAATATACTGATTGCCACTACGAGTTTTTGGCAGAGGACCAACAACGTCAATAATTACTTCCCTGAACGGTTCAGAAACAACAGGAATAGGATGTAATGGTGCCTTTGGAATTGGTTGATTAGGCTTCCCGACCTTTTGACATGCATCACAACTATTTACAAATTTTTTAACATCATTTTTCATCTTAGGCCAAAAATAACTTTCACACAATTTACGAGTGGTTTTAAAAATACCAAAATGACCAGCCAAACCATTTTCATGAGCCAATGTCATTAACTCCTTTCGATAAATAAAAGGAACCATATTCTGCTTAACAATTTCACAACCTGTGTTAATGGCATCAAAAGGTCTACTTACTCTGTATAAAATATTATTAATTATCTTAAATCGAGGGACAGTCAAATCAATAATTTTGCCAGACTCAATAGGCAGGTCTTTAAAATCTGCTTTTTGAGCTGTTATAAGTTCCTTAGTAGTCCAATTAAGTTTATTATCCAACACACCACTATCTACAACTAAGCTATCACTACGATCTAAACTACTCAAATCAACATCAACTACCGACTCAACACTACTAGCCTTCGATCGAGTGACTGCAGATATCTCATTATTGGAATTCAACACAACTGGGAAAGTTTTATTTATTAGGGCAACATCATTCCCTAACACCAAATCCACATCTTTAATAAGAAATTTATCAATAATAGCCAGTTTCAAATAACCTGAAAAAGACGGGCATGATTAATAAACACTCTCAACCGGGTAAGACCTTACCGTATCTGGAAAACCACTTAACAATACATATTCCTTATTTGTACATTCTAAATCAATCGGTAAAGATTCTCTGAGAATTAAAGACTGAGCAGCCCCAGTGTCACGCAAAATTTTAACTTTTCTTTGTTCAGTCGAATTCCCAGAGCGAACAAAACCATTAGACAAAAATTCCTGAAAAGGAGCCAGTGACTTATTGCCTAGTCATTGATTATTAGAATTCTCAGCCACTGACTCGTTCTCATTCCTATGAATGGCCATTACCGGACGTCTTTCGGTCCCTTGCGACTTTTTAAAAGCAAAACACATGCTCTTGACGTGTCCCTTCTAATGACAGAAGAAACAAGTCAAATTTCTCAACTTCCCTGGGTTGTTTGTGGTCTGCTTGTTATAACTGTTAACAGGAGTAGTATGAGAAACATAATTATCATTAGGCCTGTTATATGTGTTCTGGTTACTATTCCCGTCAACTCTCACCCAACCAGACTTCTCATTTCTGGGTACCTCCCCCATCACATTTCTATGAGAGAGGAGATACTCATCACTTGCAATAGCCACCTCCTGCAAAGTTTCTGATTTTAACTTTTCGAGGTGTACCTTCACCTCATTAGGCACGGACCTTTTAAACTCCTCAACCAAAAACAATTCTTTTAATTTCTCAAAGTCCGTCACCTCCTTAGACTTTAACCAATCGCCAGCAAATTGTTCTTAAGCCCTGGCGAACTCTACAAAAGTCTTCCCTCTTTCCTTACGTAAATTACGGAAGCGTTGTCGGTAAGCTTCCGGTACTAACTCGTAAGCCTTTAAAACTATGGCCTTCACCGAATCATAATCTGAGGACAGATCCTCGTCCAAGGAAACATAAACTTTCTGGGCCTTACCTAGCAACTTACTCTGAATAAGAGTAGTCCAATACTCCCTTGGCCATTCCAACCTTGAGGCTATCCTCTCAAAAGAAACAAAAAACTCGGCCACGTTGACTTCTTGAAAATTTGGGACTAACTTGAGAGCCTCAGATAGATTATTACAAGGCATTGCAGACACATTACGTTGGGAAGAAGAAGAACCCCTATTACTCAATGCTTGCATAGCAAGTTCGTGCTGTCTCTCTCTCTCTCTCTCTTTCCTCAGCCTTCATCCTTTGGAGATCTATTCAAATTTTTTTCAAGTGAATCTGCCTATCTAAAATTTCTACTGACACCATTTCCTCCCCCTGCCTATTCTCTCGTTTACCTTCTGCCTTCATCGCCTTAACATTTTCATCAATATTAAGAAGCAACAAGCCCTTCCTAACAGACTCGGGATTTTCAATTTCCAAAAATTCTGCTACATACTCTAAATCAGGCTTATTCAAGTCTGCCAACCGTTCCTGCCACCCCTCTCTACTCAAGAGTTCCGGGATATTCAAATCAGTCATGGCGAATTAATTGCCCACAAATAAATATAAAAAAAATATACCAAAAACAAACCAATACACTGAACACCAATAACCACACAAATAGCCTACCACGGTCACAAAAAAATATTATAAACACCAATCAACACATAAATATAGGGGAGAAGGTATTACTATGTTGCAAGAACCCCCAAGAATCCACTCTATACACTCAAGTGACTACAGGATCCGAGAAATCCTGTCACAGTCGCCAAATGTTATGGGCCATACCCATCAAACATTACAAAAGTCTCAAACACAAAATAAAGTCACTAACAACCAAGTCCACAATAGGTGGAATGGCCGCAACAGAGTGTACAGAGATGGAATCAAGGAGGATATAAAAAGCTGAAAATAAAACTTTAATATTTATTACAAACTTTTAAGAAGGAAATGACCACTGAGTCTCTTACAAAATACATTAAATAAACCAAATCCAATCATAGACTGAAAACATAGAATAACCAACACTCCTACATCATTTTAAGACAGACTATACAATTACACTTTAAAGAGAGGACCCCGAAAGTAATAGAATGTCGAAAAGTTAGAATAACCTAACTTATGTTACACATTAAATTCATAACAAAAAAAAATTGCTTCCCTTAAGCGAGCTTCAAAAAAGTTTTACTGGCAAACACAGCCTTCAAATCAGAGGGCGAGGAGATTAATATAT
>NC_090750.1:11664492-11669492 GCF_036898095.1 Palaemon carinicauda
TACAAATCAATGACATTAGCGTTAGAAACGCTCGGCACACATGTCTGCACTTATGCTAGGTTCACCTTCGGAAATGGAACAGTCTGGATGGGCAACACAGTGCCCTCACTTAGTTTGTAGTACAGTATGTAACTACACACTCACCCTGGAATAAATCGTCCCAATTAAAACCACTGTTCCTCGCAGAGTTAAACAGTAGGGTTAACATCGCGACCCACTGCTACCACAGATCTCTTTTAGTTCCTCTACTTGCTTCGCATAGTGGCGAAAGAACACTCTGGAAGACTCCCAGCCAGTGTATGAACGGAGATGTTCAAAATCCATACAATTAAAGAAATTTAAGAATGAGGCAACTTTCCTCGGATCGTGACCTGCGGGTGTATTGTCAGGATCCGCTCTGCGAATAAAATATGTGATTTTCGCTCTGAGTTGATTCAGAGATAAATTTGAGCCTGATGTTTCTCCCCTGAATAGTTGACCACCCTTGAAGTCTGAAGTTCTATGAAGATAGACCTTTAGGCATTCTACTGGACATAGAGATGCATCTTCTTTCAGAGGGCAGATTCTCCAGGGACCCCACCTGTTGGTGGGTAACTCATTTTTGGCGAGAAACGTAGGATCCGGAAACAGGTTCAGTTCTTCCCCATCCAGGAACTGAACACGACCTGCCTCTCTCGAGAGGCTACAATCTCACTAACCCTGGCCCCGGACGCGAGTGCAAAAATAGGAAAATAACTTTTTGTGTCAAATCCTTTAACGCACACTCTTCATTGCTCAACAGAGAAGCGAAATGAAGAACTTGTCTAAAGACCATGAAATGGGCTTTGGAGGTGCTGAAGGTCTGAGCCTAGCACAGGCTTTCGGGACTTTATTAAAGATCTCGTTACCTAGGTCGACCTGGAAGGCATATAGAATGGGTCTTGTCAAAGCAGACTTACACGCTGAAATCGTTTTCGCTGCCAACCCTTGACCATGGAGGTGGGGAAAAATGATAAGCAGAAGTCTGTCCAGATCTCCTGCGGAATCTTCGCCTTGACAAAAGGCCACCCATTTTCTCCAAGATGACTCATATTGCCTTCTAGTAGATTTGCACTTATATTCCTCAAGGAAGTCTATACTGGCTTTCGAAATCCCGAAACGCTTTCTCACCGCTAGGGAGAGAGAATCATGAGCTGCAGGGTCCGGGTTTTCTGTAATGAAGCGCAGACAGTTGACTTCTGGACTCGCTGGGTCAGAACTGGATCTGGTAGTGGTACAAACTTCAGCTACAGTTCCAATGCCAGGAGGAACCACATGCTGTTCGGCCACTTGTGGGCCACTATTGCCGCTACCCTTTGAAGGATCTCAGTTTGTTGAGGACCCTCAACAGAAGGTTGTGAGGAGGGAACAGATAAATCTTGTTCCAGTCGAGGGACATCGCGTCCACTGTTTCCGCTAAGGGGTCCTCGTACGGGGCACGGACAGGGGCAACTTCTTGTTGTCTTTCGTCGCAAAGAAGTCTATCTGCAGTTCTGGGACTGATTCAGAATGAAGGAGAATGATCCTGCGTCTAAGGACCATTCCGACTCTATCGGTGTGAACCTGGATAGAGCGTCCGCTGTCACATTGCGGACTCCTTGAAGGTGAACTGCCGACAGGTACCACTTCTTCTTTTCCGTCAATCGGAAGACGGCCAACATCACCTGGTTGAGAGGTGGTGACCTCAATCCTTGTCGCTTCAAGTATCTCACAACTACCTCGCTGTCTATCACCACCTTATGTGGATCGAATGACGCGGGGAGACTTTCTTTAAGGTAAGGAGCACTGCCCTAGCTTCTAGAAAGTATTATGTGAAAGGTCTTGAATAGCCTGGACCAAGTCCCCTGGACTTTTTTCCGATGAGAGTGACCTCCCCATCCCTCCTTCGAGGCGTCTGAGTGAATCGTCACCGACGGGGGAGGTGGCTGAAGAAGAACCTGACTTCTTTAGATGTCTGGCTTGGGACCAAGGCCTGAGAAGAGTACTTAGCCGAAGCGGCTGGTCTTCTCAGATCTCTTCATGCGTTTGATGCATAACTTCTCCAAACTCTGATTGCATCCTTTAGCTGTGCTCTTAGCACTGGGTCTGTCACCGAAGCAAACTGGAGAGAGCGCAGTACTCTCTCCTGCCCGTGTCTTGATATCCTTTCGGAATCTTGAAGTCTCTTGACAGAACCCGCTATCTCCTTCCTTTTCTTCGCCGGGGTGGAGAAACGGTGTGACAAAAGGTCCCTGTGGATTCTCAGCCACTGGAACTTTTGAGATGGAGAAAGTCGAGACTTTTTCTGTTGATCTTGAAGCCTAGGTACTCTAGGAACTGGATCACTTGACTGGAAGCTTGCAAGCATTCTGTCTCGGATGCTGCCCACACCAACCAGTCGTCCAGGTAGGCTACTACCTGAATTCCCTTTAGGCGAAATTGTTTGAGAGCTACGCTCGCAAGCTTCTTAAAAATCCTTGGGGCTATGTTTAGCCCGAATGGCATGGCTCCGAAGGCGTATAGTCTTCGTTGTAGCCTGAACCCTAGGTAGGGGGAGAGTCGATGGCTAATTGGAATGTGCCAGTAGGCGTCTGACAAGTCTATAGAGACGGAATATGCCCTCTTGGGCAGTAAGGTCCTTATGTGTTGCAGTGTTAACATTTTGAATTTGCAATTCACTATGAACTTGTTAAGTGGCGACAAGTCCAGAATGACTCTGAGCTTTTCCGAGTCTTTCTTGGGAACACAAAACAGCCTCCCTTAGAAATTGATGGGCTTCACCCTTTTTCTCCAACAGTTCTTGAACGTACTCCTCCATAACGGGGGTGGAGTGTTGGAAAAACCGAAGGCACGGGGGTGGAGTGCTGTACCAGCTCCCGCCCAGTCCATTCTTGAGTAGGCTGTGGGCCCAGGGATCGAAGGTCCACCGATCCCGAAATTTCAGAAGTCTCCCTCCTACCGGTATCACCTCACTTGGACTGCCGTCCTGAGGTCTTGCCTTCCTGACCATGACCACCCCTGAATCCCCTTCCCCTTGAGGGGCGTCTAGACGAGCCTCTGGCTGCTCCTCTAGGCTTTGCTCGAAAGGAAGTAGACTGCCCTTCGAACGCTGGGGTGAATGCCGAGGACTGTGTCGACACGGCCTGGGGTACCCACTGAAAGGTGGTCGGGGTTTGTGCCACGATCTGGGGCACTGGGGGCAATGGCAATTGCAGTTGCTGTTGCTGTCTAAGAGGCTTGGCTGGCCGAGACGGTAGCCTAGTCCTCATAGTCTTCCTCTTTGGTTGAGGACCCTCATCCGGGGAAGACTTTCTTTTGATAGCCAGGCCCCACTTCTGGAGAAGGTTTCTATTCTCCAAGGCGGCTTTATCAACAGCTTCTTTGACCAAGTCGGTAGGGAAAAAGGTCTTTTCCCCAAATGTTGGAGGAGATTAGTTTCTTTAGCTCGTGCCTCACCGTAGCCGAGGTAAACACGAACTCCCTACAAGCTCTCCTTGCCTTGACGAAGCCATAAAGGTCCTTCGTCACTGTGGCCAGATGAGGCTTGGCCACTACCATGAACATTTCATGGACCTTGGGGTCACTTGCCATCGTCTCGAGAGTAGTCTGAAGAGACATTGAGGCAGTCAGTCTTTCTTTTGTATCGAACTCACTTCGCAAAAGAAAGTCAGACAGCTTAGGGAGGTCCTTGCCGAACTGACGTCCGGCAATATCAGCCTCCAACTTTCCCACTGAGAACGTAAGATGGACGTCCTTCCAGTCTTTGTGGTCCATAGGCAGGGCCAGCGACAAGGGTTTACACTCCTCTAGGGAGGGGCAAGACTTGCCGGCCTCGATTGCTTTTAGTACAGCCAGAAACCCTTTCTGTAAAAAGGGGAAGGCTCTAGTAGGCGAGGACACAAAGGAAGGGAGCTTCCTATTCAATGCAGCTACCTTTGAGTTAGAGAACCCCCTCTCTTTCATCGAGGATGAAAGTAGAGCTTGAGCCTTAGCAGGGTCCATCACTATGACCTCCTTCGGCTCTGTCTCCTCCTTTGAAGCTGGTTCCTTCCTCAGCCGGACATAACAGTCCGGATATGATGCCTTGCTGGGCCAGAATTCCACCCTCCAGGGTAACTGAGCCAAGCTTATCCGAGATGACGATCTTTCCAGTCGTCATCGGCATGTGCTCAGCACACCTCCATGGGTTAGCATCTGAGCACAAGGGAAGGTCTTTCACATTGAGCTTTTTCTGGGGCCCATGTGATTCTGCAAGGCACTGCATCCGCAGTTCCATTGCAGCCGCCTTCTCCTGATTCTCCTTCTGCATTTGTTGGATCATTCCAACAATAGAAGAGAGGGCCTGTCCCAGCTCTACTGGGAGACCGGCCGATGTAGAGGGGCTTGAACTTCATCCTGGGCTTCTGCCAGGAGTTCTTCCTCCTGACACCCGTCCACATCAGACATCCTGTCATCTAGCTGGATGTCTTGCATCGCGACCGCGACTTCAGCATCCACCTGGATCTGAACTTAGGGGATCTCCTCTTGAGGCTGGGGAATCACTGCATCACCTGATGCCTTAGGGAAAGGATACGCACTCATCTTCTCACTTGGAAGATAAGGGCCAGAAGTGTTCTTTTGGAAGCCCCTTACCCAGGTACGAAGCTTCTTCCTAGCTATTTAAATGTCTCAGTAATCAGGTTAGTGCACACAGTACATACCTGAGGGTCCCAATACCGGAGATCATCCTTGGAGACAGCGTATGCTGCGTGTCTCCTACAAAACTCATGTCCGCAGAGGTTCTTGCTGCTGACATTGCAGAAAGCACTTCCCCACTTTGGAGTGTCCTTCTGTAAAGAGAAGAAATTTCCATTAGTATCAAGTGAACTATGTATCACTGGATATGCATAGTATAGCATAACAATTCATAGAGGAAAGACACACACTTGTGTTTCCCTCACAACCCATTGCTGCAGCCTTCCAGATAATAAAATCAAAATGGTTTATCTCTTCTAGAGTAACCA
>NC_090750.1:11683800-11693800 GCF_036898095.1 Palaemon carinicauda
TCTCAGGAACAGGAACGGACTACTCCGCCTCCGTCCTCCGCTTAGCTGGTACAATCCTTGGGTGCAACTCTTGCTAGGAGTCAACCTCCTTCACCCTTGCACCTGCCTTCTGCTCCGTCTGTTGTTCAGCCTATGCAGTCTGAACCTCAGGTTTTCAATATTAAACTTACCCGATAATCATGTAGCTGTCAACTCCGTTGCCCGACAGAATTCTATGGAGGGATACGCCAGCTATCACAATACTAGAAGGGGGTGTATTTACCAGCGCCACCTGTGGCCAGGTACTCAAGTACTTCTTGTTGACACCTCCTCAATTATTCCTCTGTCGTGCTTCCGGCAAGACGTTCTGGGATACGCTTATGTTCTTGGAGTATTTTCACGACTTTGGTGAAGTATTTCTCTTTGATTTCGGCTGTCGCTTTACTGGAAAACTTCTATATTAGCTTAGTTAGCTTTTGGAATTAATTTGATTAATTTTGGTGACGAGAGAGTATGAACTCTCGTTCACCTTTCAATGGCCGACCCTTCCCTTAGACGGAAGTGTTGGTGTCTAAGAGAGTATAGACTCTCTTTCTTAATTTTGCTTAACAAAGTTATAGATTTATTTTATATCTCTCCGCCTCTTATAGGCCTCTTCGATTAACTTCCTTTTATTTTAAACTCATTAAAATTAATTTTTATATTTGTTTATATTCGACCTTCCTAATAGTAGGCGGTCTTTTACCGAAGTTAATAAACTTTGAGCCCGTCATTTCGGTTTTACCTGTTAACATATTATGCTATTTCCGCCACAGAGTTTGAAAGATTTTCTTTGACAGTCTCGTACTGTTTTCAAAGCTGAACTAACGTTTTGTTTTGTCTCTGCAGTTGTTGACGTTCAGAACGTTCAACTTGCACTCTATCGTTACGATAGAGAAAGAATGTTCACGGTTTCACGTTGCAGTAAGAGTAACCGTGTCTAGCGTTTTGTTCATTCTTTCTTAACTTAATGGTTTTGATCCTAATAAAGGAACTTTTCAGTTTTTTCCTTTAACAATAATATGTTTTAACGATATATATGATTGGGCTCTTCTCTCAGGTTCTAAGTCAAGAGAGAGAGAGAGAGAGAGAGAGAGAGATAGAGACGGAGGGAGAAAGAGGATAAACGTTTCATTCAAGCCTGCCAGGCGTACGAGTAACGTCATTATCGATTTTTGCTCTTCTCCCTAGTCTCTTTAGGGGAAGAAACTAAACGTTTCTAGAGTGATCTAGTGTTTAGTCTCTTTCCAACCACTGATTTATCTTTCATTAGATTTTTCTGTTACATTGTAATTCTGTTTTCGCAATTACTAACTTTGAGAAAGGATAGAATTGCGTATTTCAGGTACAAACCACTTAAGTTTCGAGTTCAGTGAAATAAGTGCAAACAGAAATCAAAGTGATAAGTGATTAGTGCGTGAGGGTACTTTTGTGCGCGCCAGTCGTCCTCCCAGTCCGGGACCTCTTGCAAGCTCCCAAGCCCAGGGGAGAAGCAATGTCGAAGGGCATAAGGGTTCAGCAGGCCTTGATCGGCGCACAGAAGTATTCTCGGGTGGTTGTGGGCGTGTCTTACCGAGACCGTCACTCCCACCCGCAGACGATTGAGCCCTTATTTTGCTCGTCTGCAGAAGAGATTAGGGGGAGAAAATAAAGGCAGAGTAACGCTGGTCTCAGGTCTCAAGACTTCTTAAACGTTAAGTCCAGACCTATGCCAGACGTACGAAGTTAAAGTTCACAACCCGAATGCAGTCGTTGGGTTAGCTCTGACTCTCCTAAGTCATCAGTTGATTACACTCCGACTAAGAGGAGTAAGGTTCTGCCACAACAGATCTCTGCTGTTAAGGCTTTACCTCAGCAGAACTTAGTGTCTGCCGACCCCAAGTTAACTCTACTGCAGTCCATACAGTCACAACTTTCGGTCTTGATGCGTGAGTGTCGGGCTGAGAGTGTTGCACCGCCTGCACTCCCTCCACCTGTTCTCGCTGCACCTGTGCTCGCCCAGCCTGCACCTGCTCCGCCTGTGCTCGCCCAGCCTGCACCTGCTCCGCCTGGTCGCAGCACCATCTGCCAGGCGTACGATGTTGTGAACTCTACTACAGTCCATGCAAGCACAGCTTTCGGACTTGATGAGTGAGTGTCGGGCTGAGAGTGTTGCTCCACCGCCTCCGCCTACACTCCCTCCTCCTACACTCGCTCCGCCTGATCACAGTACCATCTGCCAGGCGTATGATGTTGTGGACTCTACTACAGTCCATGCAAGCACAGCTTTCGGACTTGATGCGTGAGTGTCGTGCTGAGAGTGTTGCACCTCCTGCACCTGTGGTGCACCAACCTCCTGCACCCGTTCAGCCTGTGCTGCACCCGCCTGCACCGGTGGTGCACCAACCTCCTGCACCCGTTCAGCCTGTGCTGCACCCGCCTGCACCGGTGGTGCACCAACCTCCTGCACCCGTTCAGCCTATGCTGCACCCGCCTGCACCGGTGGTGCACCAACCTCCTGCACCCGTTCAGCCTGTGCTGCACCCGCCTGCACTCGCTGCACCCAGTCGCAGCTCCATCTGCCAGGCGTACGATGTTGAACCACTTTCGGAGTTTGCTGTTCACAGTGTTGTTCAGCCTCAGCCTTCTTTAAGGCAACCCTTGCTTTGGGATCAGGAGAGTTACACTCTTCCTCCTCTCCCCTTGCTGCTCCTCCAGTGGTGCAACTCTCGGTTGGGGTACAACAACCTCTCCCCTCCGTGAGTCTGTCTGCTCAACCAGCGCTGCACCGAGTTCAACCCTCATCTAGGCAAGCTCATCTACACCATGCACTTGCGCCTCAGGAGCCTCAGCTTGCTAGAACTTTACCTTGTTCTGCGCAGCCTCAACCTTCTCATGCTCCACTCATCTCTCAGGAACAGGAACGGACTACTCCGCCTCCGTCCTCCGCTTAGCTGGTACAATCCTTGGGTGCAACTCTTGCTAGGAGTCAACCTCCTTCACCCTTGCACCTGCCTTCTGCTCCGTCTGTTGTTCAGCCTATGCAGTCTGAACCTCAGGTTTTCCCTCAAGTTGAGGAAACCTCTGTTGTTGTTCCAGCTCGTTCTGACTCTGCTGTTCAGCATACCATGGTTTAAACCCCATGCAAGCATGCATTAAGCACTCTAGCACTGGTCATGGAATTTCTGAGAAATGTTAAACGCCATGCACACGCTCTGCTTTCCTTTCAGCAGGCTCTGCTTACAGCAGGCTCTACTTCCTACATGCTCAGCATTCAGCATGCTCTGCATTCAGCACATGCTCTGCATTCAGCATGCTCTGCATACAGCATACTCTGCATACATCATGCTCTGCATACCTTACCGCATGCTTCTCAACACATCTTGGGTTGTTGCCAACTCACTAGACTGTCAAGCAGTTTCATAACGTTGCCTTCTAGTCTGCTGCTTTGCACCAGTGAACCCTCACTCAGAGAACTTAGCTTTTCTAGGATAAGGTCCCTGTAGATGAGAAAGTTCTTTTCTCCCTCCTTCTGATATTCCCTTGAGGACTCTGTCATTTGGAGGGAGCCTTTAGCTGCATAACCTCTTATGGACTTTTATTTAAGCATAACATGCTTACAGGGAAGATAATGGTTACACTTCAGCCGCTAATCCCGTCTGTTACCACACCTGCTCCCATAGACCTTGAGCTGTGTTGCATGACATGCAGTCCAAGCTTAGTCCTTGTTAGAGGATTTTTTGTTTACGGAGTCAATGTGTCACGGGGAAGACGTTCAACAACCAACAGAAGGGACTTGTTGTGACGCAGTGGGCAACCTCAGCAACCCGTTAAGGAGTTGTCTGTACGACCCAGACAGTCTAGACAGATTCGGGTTGTCACTGTACTTCCTCGCTTGCCCATGATTGACAGTTTACAGACTGTGCAGCAGTATCATGATCTTGTGTCCGGCTCCGTCAGACGACTGGCTTTTAAGAGCTCCCTCAAGTCGTCGCTGTCTGGAGATTTTCAAATGGACTATGGATCTGACCAAGGAACTGGGCCTCCTGGTCAATTTTGAGGAGTCTCAGCTCGTTCCATCCCAGACCATTGTCTCCTTGGGTATGGATCTTCAGAGTCGAGCTTTTCGGACTTGTCCGTCGGCCCCAAGGATCTTCCAAGCCCTAGAATGCATCCAGAGCATGCTGAGAAGGAACCGATGCTTAGTCAGGCAGTGGATGAGTCTAACAGGGACACTTTCATCGCTGGCCCTGTTCATCGAGTTAGGGAGACTCCACCTCCGCCCCCTTCAGTATCATCTAGCTGCTCACTGGATAAAGGACATGACGCTAGAGACGGGCTCAGTTCCTGTTTCCGAAGAGATGAGGTCTACTCTAACGTGGTGGAAGAACAACATTCTTCTCAAGGAAGGTCTACCATTGGCTGTTCAGTCCTCCGACCACCGTCTCTTCTCGGACGCATCGGACACGGGCTGGGGTGCGACACTGGACGGACAGGAATGCTCGGGAACATGGAATCAGGAGCAAAGGACACTTCACATCTATTGCAAGGAGTTGTTGGCAGTTCATTTGGCCTTGATAAACTTCAAGTCCCTCCAGCTTAACAAGGTGGTGGAGGTGAACTCCGACTACACCACAGCCTTGGCTTACATCTCCAAGCAGGGAGGGACTCATTCGAGGAAGTTGTTCGAGATCGCAAGGGACCTCCTCATTTGGTCAAAAGATCGAAAGCTCACGCTGGTAACGAGGCTCATTCAGGGCGATATGAATGTCATGGCAGATCGCCTCAGCCGGAAGGGTCAGGTCTTCCCCACAGAGTGGACCCTTCACAAGAATGTTTGCAGCAGACTTTGGGCCCTGTGGGATCAGCCAACCATAGATCTATTCGCTACCTCGATGACCAAGAGGCTCCTCTTGTATTGTTCTCCGATTCCAGACCCAGCAGCAGTTCGCGTGGATGCCTTTCTGCTGGATTGGTCCCATCTCAACCTGTATGCATTCCCGCCGTTCAAGATTGTCAACAGGGTACTTCAGAAGTTCGCCTCTCACGAAGGGACACGGCTGACGTTGGTTGCTCCCCTCTGGCCCGCGAGAGAATGTTTCACTGAGGTACTGCAATGGCTGGTCGACGTTCCCAGGACTCTTCCTCCTAGAGTGGACCTTCTGCGTCAACCTCACGTAAAGAAGGTACTCCCAACCTCCACGCTCTTCGTCTGACTGCCTTCAGACTATCGAAAGACTCTCAAGAGCTAGAGGCTTTTCGAAGGAGGCAGCCAGAGCGATTGCCAGAGCAAGGACGACATCCACTCTCAGAGTCTATCAGTCTTTATGGGAAGTCTTCCGAAGCTGGTGCAAGGCCAATGCAGTTTTCCTCAACCAGTACCAATGTAACCCAGATTGCTGACTTCCTGTTACATCTAAGGAACGTAAGCTCCCTATCAGCTCCTACGATCAAGGGTTACAGAAGTTTGTTGGCAGCGGTTTTCCGCCACAGAGGCTTGGATCTTTCCTCCAACAAAGATCTACAGGACCTCCTTAGGTCTTTTGAGACCTCAAAGGAACGTCGGTTGTCCACTCCAGGCTGGAATCTAGACGTGGTCCTAAGGTTCCTAATGTCATCAGGATTTGAACCGCTCCAATCAGCCTCTTTTAAGGACCTCACATTAAAAAACTCTTTTCCTCGTGTGCTTAGCAACAGGTAAAAGAGTAAGTGAGATCCACGCCTTCAGCAGGAACATAGGTTTCACATCTGAAACGGCTACATGTTCCTTACAGCTCGGTTTTTTTGGCTAAAAACGAGCTTCCTTCCCGTCCTTGGCCTAAGTCGTTCGAGATCCCAAGCCTGTCCAACATGGTGGGGAACGAACTGGAGAGAGTACTTTGCCCAGTTAGAGCTCTTAAGTACTATCTAAAGGTCAAAACCATTACGAGGACAATCAGAAGCCTTATGGTGTGCTATCAAGAAGCCTTCTCTACCAATGTCTAAGAACTCAGTTTCTTACTACATCAGGCTTCTGATTAGAGAAGCAAATTCTCATCTGAAGGAAGAAGACCTTGCTTTGCTGAAGGTAAGGACACATGAAGTGAGAGCTGTGGCTACTTCAGTGGCCTTCAAACAGAACCGTTCTCTGCAGAGTGTTATGGATGCAACCTATTGGAGAAACAAGTCAGTGTTCGCATCATTCTATCTCAAAGATGTCCAGTCTCTTTACGAGTACTGCTACACCCTGGGTCTATTCGTAGCAACGAATGCAGTAGTAGGCGAGGGCTCAGCCACTACATTCCCATAATCCCATAACTTTTTAACCTTTCTCTTGAATACTTTTTATGGGTTGTACGGTCGGCTAAGAAGCCTTCCACATCCTTGTTGATTTGGCGGGTGGTCAATTCTTTCTTGAGAAGCGCCAAGGTTAAAGGTTGTGATGAGGTCCTTTAGTATGGGTTGCAGCCCTGTATACTTTAGCACCTTTGAGTTGATTCAGCCTCCCAAGAGGAACGCTGCGCTCAGTAAGGAAGACGATCTTATTAAAGGCAGAGTAACGGTTCAAGTCGACTTCCTTACCAGGTACTTATTATTTCATTGTTATTGTGGATAACTGATTATATGAAATATGGGATACTTAGCTATCCTTTAATCTTGTACACTGGTTTTCACCCACCCCCCTGGGTGTGAATCAGCTACATGATTATCGGGTAAGTTTAATATTGAAAAATGTTATTTTTATTAATAAAATAAATTTTTGAATATACTTACCCGATAATCATGATTTAATCGACCCTCCCTTCCTCCCCATAGAGAACCAGTGGACCGAGGAATAATTGAGGAGGTGTCAACAAGAAGTACTTGAGTACCTGGCCACAGGTGGCGCTGGTAAATACACCCCCTTCTAGTATTGTGATAGCTGGCGTATCCCTCCATAGAATTCTGTCGGGCAACGGAGTTGACAGCTACATGATTATCGGGTAAGTATATTCAAAAATTTATTTTATTAATAAAAATAACATTTTTCCCTCAAGTTGAGGAAACCTCTGTTGTTGTTCCAGCTCGTTCTGACTCTGCTGTTCAGCATACCATGGTTTAAACCCCATGCAAGCATGCATTAAGCACTCTAGCACTGGTCATGGAATTTCTGAGAAATGTTAAACGCCATGCACACGCTCTGCTTTCCTTTCAGCAGGCTCTGCTTACAGCAGGCTCTACTTCCTACATGCTCAGCATTCAGCATGCTCTGCATTCAGCACATGCTCTGCATTCAGCATGCTCTGCATACAGCATACTCTGCATACATCATGCTCTGCATACCTTACCGCATGCTTCTCAACACATCTTGGGTTGTTGCCAACTCACTAGACTGTCAAGCAGTTTCATAACGTTGCCTTCTAGTCTGCTGCTTTGCACCAGTGAACCCTCACTCAGAGAACTTAGCTTTTCTAGGATAAGGTCCCTGTAGATGAGAAAGTTCTTTTCTCCCTCCTTCTGATATTCCCTTGAGGACTCTGTCATTTGGAGGGAGCCTTTAGCTGCATAACCTCTTATGGACTTTTATTTAAGCATAACATGCTTACAGGGAAGATAATGGTTACACTTCAGCCGCTAATCCCGTCTGTTACCACACCTGCTCCCATAGACCTTGAGCTGTGTTGCATGACATGCAGTCCAAGCTTAGTCCTTGTTAGAGGATTTTTGTTTACGGAGTCAATGTGTCACGGGGAAGACGTTCAACAACCAACAGAAGGGACTTGTTGTGACGCAGTGGGCAACCTCAGCAACCCGTTAAGGAGTTGTCTGTACGACCCAGACAGTCTAGACAGATTCGGGTTGTCACTGTACTTCCTCGCTTGCCCATGATTGACAGTTTACAGACTGTGCAGCAGTATCATGATCTTGTGTCCGGCTCCGTCAGACGACTGGCTTTTAAGAGCTCCCTCAAGTCGTCGCTGTCTGGAGATTTTCAAATGGACTATGGATCTGACCAAGGAACTGGGCCTCCTGGTCAATTTTGAGGAGTCTCAGCTCGTTCCATCCCAGACCATTGTCTCCTTGGGTATGGATCTTCAGAGTCGAGCTTTTCGGACTTGTCCGTCGGCCCCAAGGATCTTCCAAGCCCTAGAATGCATCCAGAGCATGCTGAGAAGGAACCGATGCTTAGTCAGGCAGTGGATGAGTCTAACAGGGACACTTTCATCGCTGGCCCTGTTCATCGAGTTAGGGAGACTCCACCTCCGCCCCCTTCAGTATCATCTAGCTGCTCACTGGATAAAGGACATGACGCTAGAGACGGGCTCAGTTCCTGTTTCCGAAGAGATGAGGTCTACTCTAACGTGGTGGAAGAACAACATTCTTCTCAAGGAAGGTCTACCATTGGCTGTTCAGTCCTCCGACCACCGTCTCTTCTCGGACGCATCGGACACGGGCTGGGGTGCGACACTGGACGGACAGGAATGCTCGGGAACATGGAATCAGGAGCAAAGGACACTTCACATCTATTGCAAGGAGTTGTTGGCAGTTCATTTGGCCTTGATAAACTTCAAGTCCCTCCAGCTTAACAAGGTGGTGGAGGTGAACTCCGACTACACCACAGCCTTGGCTTACATCTCCAAGCAGGGAGGGACTCATTCGAGGAAGTTGTTCGAGATCGCAAGGGACCTCCTCATTTGGTCAAAAGATCGAAAGCTCACGCTGGTAACGAGGCTCATTCAGGGCGATATGAATGTCATGGCAGATCGCCTCAGCCGGAAGGGTCAGGTCTTCCCCACAGAGTGGACCCTTCACAAGAATGTTTGCAGCAGACTTTGGGCCCTGTGGGATCAGCCAACCATAGATCTATTCGCTACCTCGATGACCAAGAGGCTCCTCTTGTATTGTTCTCCGATTCCAGACCCAGAAGCAGTTCGCGTGGATGCCTTTCTGCTGGATTGGTCCCATCTCAACCTGTATGCATTCCCGCCGTTCAAGATTGTCAACAGGGTACTTCAGAAGTTCGCCTCTCACGAAGGGACACGGCTGACGTTGGTTGCTCCCCTCTGGCCCGCGAGAGAATGTTTCACTGAGGTACTGCAATGGCTGGTCGACGTTCCCAGGACTCTTCCTCCTAGAGTGGACCTTCTGCGTCAACCTCACGTAAAGAAGGTACTCCCAACCTCCACGCTCTTCGTCTGACTGCCTTCAGACTATCGAAAGACTCTCAAGAGCTAGAGGCTTTTCGAAGGAGGCAGCCAGAGCGATTGCCAGAGCAAGGACGACATCCACTCTCAGAGTCTATCAGTCTTTATGGGAAGTCTTCCGAAGCTGGTGCAAGGCCAATGCAGTTTTCCTCAACCAGTACCAATGTAACCCAGATTGCTGACTTCCTGTTACATCTAAGGAACGTAAGCTCCCTATCAGCTCCTACGATCAAGGGTTACAGAAGTTTGTTGGCAGCGGTTTTCCGCCACAGAGGCTTGGATCTTTCCTCCAACAAAGATCTACAGGACCTCCTTAGGTCTTTTGAGACCTCAAAGGAACGTCGGTTGTCCACTCCAGGCTGGAATCTAGACGTGGTCCTAAGGTTCCTAATGTCATCAGGATTTGAACCGCTCCAATCAGCCTCTTTTAAGGACCTCACATTAAAAAACTCTTTTCCTCGTGTGCTTAGCAACAGGTAAAAGAGTAAGTGAGATCCACGCCTTCAGCAGGAACATAGGTTTCACATCTGAAACGGCTACATGTTCCTTACAGCTCGGTTTTTTGGCTAAAAACGAGCTTCCTTCCCGTTCTTGGCCTAAGTCGTTCGAGATCCCAAGCCTGTCCAACATGGTGGGGAACGAACTGGAGAGAGTACTTTGCCCAGTTAGAGCTCTTAAGTACTATCTAAAGGTCAAAACCATTACGAGGACAATCAGAAGCCTTATGGTGTGCTATCAAGAAGCCTTCTCTACCAATGTCTAAGAACTCAGTTTCTTACTACATCAGGCTTCTGATTAGAGAAGCAAATTCTCATCTGAAGGAAGAAGACCTTGCTTTG